>NC_071571.1:152757386-153043147 GCF_024509145.1 Vidua macroura | reverse complement strand
TTCAATCTTTTGCTTCAATAAAGTTCTCTTGCATCAAAGCCTCAGATGACTCTCTTTGTTTTTAATTCCAATACTCTCCCACCCTCTTCCGGCACATTTTGTGCAATGAACTGGCCATTGGGGTGGATGGAAAAGGGGAACAAAACCTTTCTTAGCAAATCGGTCACCACCAGGAACCACCAAGTCTGTTATGGGAAGCAGGGACTGAGCAGGGGCCACCTTCTAAAACACGACACAAGCCCATTCCCTGATACATCAAAGCATTTGGCCCAATCCCCTCCTGAGCATAAAACTGGAAGTCTCACGCCATGCCAGCACACACTTGACAAAATCTCTTCCCAGCAAGACACTTGAATCTCCACCACAAAATAAGAAATAACATCATTCACTTGGGCACAAGCTCTGGATTGCAAGTGCTTCCACCCCACTGATCAAGCAGAGTCAGCAAGAGCCGGATTTCCAGCACAATGGACAGCTCAGTTTTGGATCTCCCAGAACAACAGAGATGTTGATGGGAGATCCCATCACCTCTTATACTTTCTGACCACTCTCACAACGAAAACTTCTTGCCTTCTTTGCCCATTGAATTGCATCCAGTTTCATTTGCAAACCTCTTTCTCCTTCACTGCTGAGAACAACCGGGCTCCCTGGATTCATTCTTTGCCATCAGGGATTCATACACACTCATGACACCCCCATCCATCCTTGGCCCCTGGGAATCCCAGCTCTCTCAGCTCTCCTCTAGGAAACCTTCTCCACCCTTCCAGGACCTTGCTGGTCGTCTACTCGCCTTCTTTCACGGTCCACAGCCCCCATTGTTGCTGAGGATCTTGAATAGGGTTGGCCTCATGGATGCAGCTCTCGACTTGCTTCCCTTGAGATTTGACTCCATCTGGACTTCACGCCACTGATCCCCAGCCTCTGGGCCAGCCTCTCAGCCACTCTCTGGCCACTCACTGCACCCTCAGGCAACCCGGGAGTCGAGAATGGGAAGGAGCACCAAAGGCTTCACAAAAGGGTTGACTTTAACAGCAGCCACAGCTCTCCCCTCATGCCCAGGCTGAGTCACTGGCACAGAGCAGACACACAGCTCAGCCAAGCACCATTTCCTCAAGGGAAATCCTCCAAGTGGCCTCACCCATCGGCACTTGCCACAGCTCAAGACCACCAAGGCCTGGCTCACCCCTCACCTGCTGCTGCTCCCATCTATCCTCTCCTCCCTTGCTCAGCTGCCCCCAACACCCATGGAATCCCTTCAGCTGGAAAAGACTCTTCACATTCAGTCCAACTGCAAAACTAATCTGTGAATGCCACCAATCTCAGAAATGTTCCATGTGTAGAAGACTTACATGTAAAATGGCATCAAGTCCAACTGTTCCTCCATCACTTCTAAGGCCACCATGAAACTTCCCAAAGTCCAAATCTCCAGGGCTTCTAAATCCATTCACAAATGGTGACTATTCAACTGTCCTGGGCAGTCATGTACAGGGCCTGAAATCTCTTCATGTGAAGAAATTTCCCCTAATTCCAAACTCAATCTACCTTGCAGCAAATTGACTCCATTCCCTCTTCGCTGATGGCTGAATAAAAGGAAGACAAGACTAATGTCAAATTATGTTCTTCCAGGTAGCTCCAGAGGGCAAGAAGGACAACCTTTCTCTGAAAATTGAACATCCCCAGTTCCTTCACCTGCTCCTCATGTGTCATGTTCTCTTTGTCCTTCACTTCTTTTCCCTTTCCATTTCTAAGAGTCCAGGTCTGTGACCCCACAGTGTGACCATTCTGGGCCCAGGTAAGATGAGCGCTATGGATGAACCAACACAAGACTTTGGGGAGCATGGGAGACCTCCCGAAATCACAGGGATCACCTTCCCATCTCCAAGAGGAAAGGAGAGGCATAGAGACATGGAGCCAAGGTGGGGAATCAGAAAACATGATGAAAAGTCCAGATCTGTCACCCCAAGTACACCTGTATATCCCAGACCATCCTAACAGACAGGGGAGGGAACAGGGTCCGTCTTCAAAAGACAACCACAAACCACAGCACACCAGTGTTGTGGAGTGACTTCATGGATGACGCCTCACTGTCCAAAGCTTTGGTCATGGTGTCAGCCCTCCCTGAAAAACATCAACATCATCATCAAATTTTGCTCTTTATTACTCGCATTTAAAAGCTGCCGCCAAGGTCAGATGGAGACACAGATTCAAGACCAGGATATGGAATTGCAGAAATGTGGCAAAGAAAACAATTCCCAACACATCATTCACCACAATGGGTCAGGAAAGAGGTGCTGCATGCAAAATGCCCCAAGGCCATGGGACAAGACTGTCCCGCCCATCCAGAACCAGCATAAAAGCCAGCCAAGAGGCACTCTTCCTCACACACTTCTCCTGACACCTTCCGCTCCTGCCAACAACAGGTGAGTCTCAAGCCCTTGACCCTCCTCCTCCTGCACTCTGGGCCCTTCACTTCCATCAGGCTCAGCCCCAGCCTCCGCAGCCCTCACACCTCCCCACAGCCCCACAACAGCCTCCACACTCCATCACCCTCCTGCATCACTGCCCCTCACACCCCCACAACTCTGCCCTGTCTCATCCCTTCTCTTCCAGGCACCATCCACATCACAGCCATGGCCTGCAACAACCTCTGCCAGCCCTGCGGACCCACCCCGCTGGCCAACAGCTGCAATGAGCCCTGTGCCCTGCAATGCCAGAACTCCAGCGTCATCATCAACCCTTCCCCTGTGCTGGTCACCCTGCCAGGACCCATCATGACCTCCTTCCCCCAGAACACCGCCGTCGGATCCACCTCCTCGGCTGCTCTGGGCAGTGAGCTCAGTGCCCAGGGACAGCCCGTCTCTGGTGGATTTGGCTTTGGCCTTGGCTACGGCCTGGGAGGCCTGGGCTGCTATGGCAGAAGGGGCGGCTACATCTGCTAAGGGCCTTCGGCACCAGCCCTGACACCACCAGCTCTGGCCTCTGGCAACAGCTCCGGCAAGCAAAGCACCTCGGCTGGTGGTAGCCAGCTTTGCACATCAGACCAGCTCTTCTCAGTTTCTTCATCCTCCCTCATCATTCTTTTGCCTCAATAAACTTCTGTGTGCATCAAAGCCTTACACGCCTCCTCTTCTTTTTGAATTCTGCCTCACGTGCTTACCCAGCACAGCGCCAGAAATAAACAGGCTTTTGGCTTTGATGGAAAATGGCTCAATGCATTTTTTAAGAAATATGTCCACACCAGCAACAACCAAGAATGGTAGGGGAAAATTGGTTGAGGGAGGACCTTCCAAAACAGGACCCAAAGCCATCGCTTTCTACACCAAAGGCACTGAAACATCAATGCTTTCCAGCTCATCAATGCTTCTGGTTAAGTCTCTCCATGCCAGCACACACCTGACAAAGTCTCTTCCCAGCAGGAATCACAAGCCTTTCCAGCAAAGAGGGGAAACTATATCACATCCACTTAGGCACAAACTCTGGAGCGGAAGTGCTTCAACTGCCCTGCTCAAGCAGAGTCAGCAAGAGCCCGATTTCCAGCACCATGGGCAGCTCAGATTTGGATCACCCAGCACAGACACTCCACCACCTCTTCCAGTCGCAGATCACCCTCGCTTCGAAAAATGCTTCCCTTATTTGACCAAAGATTTCCATCTCTTTTCCCTTTGCCCTTGTGCATCTGTCCTTGACACGTGCACTGCTGAGAACAGCCAGGCTCCTTCACTTCATTCCCTGCCAGCAGGAATTTGCACACTCTGATAGCACCCTCATCCATCCTTGTCTCCTGAGAGTCACAGCTTTCTCAGCCTCTCCTCTACGAAACATCCTCCAGCCCCTTGAGAATCTCTCTGGCCCTGAACTGGACTCACTTCACTGAGCCTATGGACTTCCTCCAACAATTTTATGAAACCTATCTTGAACACTGGTGACACCCTTTTAAGTGAGGCTTGATTGAGACCTTGTGGTCCCTTTGTTCTCCACCAGCACCACAGCATCCTGCTCTCCAAGGCTCCTACCCAGCCTCTCAGCCCCCGGCATGACCTGGGGCCCATTACCACCCTGCCCAGAGGCATAATTTCACATTTTCCCCTGTGGAACTTCAGGAGATGCCTTCAACCCTCAGTCTCCAGTTCCCTCTGACTGGTGGCACAACCAAGTGATGCCTCAGCCACTCCATGGGCTGCCAACTTGCTGAGGGGACAACCCTCCCACAGCCCACGTCCTTTTTGAGGAGGTTGAACAGGGCTGGCCTCATGGATACAACTCTTGAATTCCTTCCCTTGAGACCTTACTCCTTCTGGACTCTGCGCAACTGAATAACAACCGCTGAGCTCAGCCCCTCAAACTAAACACCCACAGTTCCTTCACCTGCCCCTCATGTGTCTTGTTCTCCTTATCCTTCACCACATTCCCTTTCCATGCATATAGCCCAGCTCTGTGACCCCACAGTGACCTTCCTGGGCCCAGGTAAAATGAGCGCTATGGATGAACCAACACAAAACTGTGGTGAGCATGGGAGGCCTCCCTAAATCACAGAAATCACTTTGCCATCACCCACATGAGAAGGCAGGCATGTAGACAGGCTTGGAGAGATGGAGGTAGGGAGAGGAAGGGGTGAATGGAATGGAAGAGTCCAGGTGCTCACAGCTAAACAGAGACAAAGCCCAGATCAGCCTGACACACCTGCGATAGTTTCAGACCCCTCTTTACAACACAACCACAAACCCAAAACCATGAGCTCCAATGGGTGACCTCACAGATGACACCCCAGCTCTACAAAGTATCAGTCATCTCTTCAGTCCCCTTTGACACACACCATCAATACCAGCCTTTGGTTTCAAACACTCAGACTTGAAAGGAGGAATGACCACGATGGAAGGGGCAGCTCCTCATGCACAGCACAGCTGCAAAGGCCACAGCAGCCTGACATGGCTGTGGTGGCATGGGGCCGCTCTTCACAGAATACCCACAAATTGAATCACTCAAGTGCCACAAAATAACCTCACTGATGACAACAGTATTTCTCCTAGACTTTTCTTGTTTATTCTGGTTTCTCTGACACACATCTTCCTTGCTAATGCTCCCAAATACCAACTATCACTTAAAAGCTGCTGTCCAGGTCAGATGGACATGGTCTCAAAAGAGGGTCATGACACTGCAGAGTTGTGGGAAGGAAAACAATCTCCACCTCGTGACTCACCAAGCGGGGTCAGCAGAGAGAAGCTCCCGGCAAAATGCCCCAAGGCCATGGGACAAGACTGTCCCGCCCCTCCAGAACCAGCATAAAAGCCGGCCAAGAGCCTCTCTCCCTCACACACTTCTCCTCACGCTTTCTCCTCCAGCAGACAACCAGGTGAGCCTCAAGCCCCTAACCCTCCTCCTCCTGCAACCCTGCACCCTCTCTTCCAGCACGCTCAGCCCCAGCCTCAGCAGCCCTCACATCTCCCCACAACCCCACAACAGCCTCCATGCTCCCTTCCCCTTCTGACATTTTGCCCCTTGCTTCACCATGTCTCTGCCCTGTGTCACCCCCCTCTCTTCCAGGCAACCTTCACATCACAGCCATGGCCTGCAACAATCTCTGCCAACCCTGCGGACCCACCCCACTGGCCAACAGCTGCAACGAGCCCTGTGCCCTGCAATGCCAGAACTCCAGCGTCATCATCAACCCTTCCCCTGTGCTGGTCACCCTGCCAGGACCCATCATGACCTCCTTCCCCCAGAACACCGCCGTCGGATCCACCTCCTCGGCTGCTCTGGGCACTGAACTCAGTGCCCAGGGACAGCCCATCTCTGGTGGATTTGGCTTTGGCCTTGGCTACGGCCTGGGAGGCCTGGGCTGCTATGGCAGAAGGGGCTATGGCTACATCTGCTAAGGGCCCTCAGCACCAGCCCTCACAGAGCATATTTGATCCTCCGGCAACAGCTCCTGCAAGCAAAGCACCTCACCTAATGGTTGCCCAACTTGCACCTTACACAATCCCTTCCACTTGTTCCTTTGGTCTTTTCAATCTTTTGCTTCAATAAAGTTCTCTTGCATCAAAGCCTCAGATGACTCTCTTTGTTTTTAATTCCAATACTCTCCCACCCTCTTCCGGCACATTTTGTGCAATGAACTGGCCATTGGGGTGGATGGAAAAGGGGAACAAAACCTTTCTTAGCAAATCGGTCACCACCAGGAACCACCAAGTCTGTTATGGGAAGCAGGGACTGAGCAGGGGCCACCTTCTAAAACACGACACAAGCCCATTCCCTGATACATCAAAGCATTTGGCCCAATCCCCTCCTGAGCATAAAACTGGAAGTCTCACGCCATGCCAGCACACACTTGACAAAATCTCTTCCCAGCAAGACACTGGAATCTCCACCACAAAAAAAGAAATAACATCATTCACTTGGGCACAAGCTCTGGATTGCAAGTGCTTCCACCCCACTGATCAAGCAGAGTCAGCAAGAGCCGGATTTCCAGCACAATGGACAGCTCAGTTTTGGATCTCCCAGGACATCAGAGATGTTGATGGGAGATCCCATCACCTCTTACACTTTCTGACCACTCTCACAACGAAAACTTCTTGCCTTCTTTGCCCATTTATTTGCATCCAGTTTCATTTGCAAACCTCTTTCTCCTTCACTGCTGAGAACAACCGGGCTCCCTGGATTCATTCTTTGCCATCAGGGATTCATACACACTCATGACACCCCCATCCATCCTTGGCCCCTGGGAATCCCAGCTCTCTCAGCTCTCCTCTAGGAAACCTTCTCCACCCTTCCAGGACCTTGCTGGTCGTCTACTCGCCTTCTTTCACAGTCCACAGCCCCCATTGTTGCTGAGGATCTTGAATAGGGTTGGCCTCATGGATGCAGCTCTCGACTTGCTTCCCTTGAGATTTGACTCCATCTGGACTTCACGCCACTGATCCCCAGCCTCTGGGCCAGCCTCTCAGCCACTCTCTGGCCACTCACTGCACCCTCAGGCAACCCGGGAGTCGAGAATGGGAAGGAGCACCAAAGGCTTCACAAAAGGGTTGACTTTAACAGCAGCCACAGCTCTCCCCTCATGCCCAGGCTGAGTCACTGGCACAGAGCAGACACACAGCTCAGCCAAGCACCATTTCCTCAAGGGAAATCCTCCAAGTGGCCTCACCCATCGGCACTTGCCACAGCTCAAGACCACCAAGGCCTGGCTCACCCCTCACCTGCTGCTGCTCCCATCTATCCTCTCCTCCCTTGCTCAGCTGCCCCCAACACCCATGGAATCCCTTCAGCTGGAAAAGACTCTTCACATTCAGTCCAACTGCAAAACTAATCTGTGAATGCCACCAATCTCAGAAATGTTCCATGTGTAGAAGACTTACATGTAAAATGGCATCAAGTCCAACTGTTCCTCCATCACTTCTAAGGCCACCATGAAACTTCCCAAAGTCCAAATCTCCAGGGCTTCTAAATCCATTCACAAATGGTGACTATTCAACTGTCCTGGGCAGTCATGTACAGGGCCTGAAATCTCTTCATGTGAAGAAATTTCCCCTAATTCCAAACTCAATCTACCTTGCAGCAAATTGACTCCATTCCCTCTTCGCTGATGGCTGAATAAAAGGAAGACAAGACTAATGTCAAATTATGTTCTTCCAGGTAGCTCCAGAGGGCAAGAAGGACAACCTTTCTCTGAAAATTGAACATCCCCAGTTCCTTCACCTGCTCCTCATGTGTCATGTTCTCTTTGTCCTTCACTTCTTTTCCCTTTCCATTTCTAAGAGTCCAGGTCTGTGACCCCACAGTGTGACCATTCTGGGCCCAGGTAAGATGAGCGCTATGGATGAACCAACACAAGACTTTGGGGAGCATGGGAGACCTCCCGAAATCACAGGGATCACCTTCCCATCTCCAAGAGGAAAGGAGAGGCATAGAGACATGGAGCCAAGGTGGGGAATCAGAAAACATGATGAAAAGTCCAGATCTGTCACCCCAAGTACACCTGTATATCCCAGACCATCCTAACAGACAGGGGAGGGAACAGGGTCCGTCTTCAAAAGACAACCACAAACCACAGCACACCAGTGTTGTGGAGTGACTTCATGGATGACGCCTCACTGTCCAAAGCTTTGGTCATGGTGTCAGCCCTCCCTGAAAAACATCAACATCATCATCAAATTTTGCTCTTTATTACTCGCATTTAAAAGCTGCCGCCAAGGTCAGATGGAGACACAGATTCAAGACCAGGATATGGAATTGCAGAAATGTGGCAAAGAAAACAATTCCCAACACATCATTCACCACAATGGGTCAGGAAAGAGGTGCTGCATGCAAAATGCCCCAAGGCCATGGGACAAGACTGTCCCGCCCATCCAGAACCAGCATAAAAGCCAGCCAAGAGGCACTCTTCCTCACACACTTCTCCTGACACCTTCCGCTCCTGCCAACAACAGGTGAGTCTCAAGCCCTTGACCCTCCTCCTCCTGCACTCTGGGCCCTTCACTTCCATCAGGCTCAGCCCCAGCCTCCGCAGCCCTCACACCTCCCCACAGCCCCACAACAGCCTCCACACTCCATCACCCTCCTGCATCACTGCCCCTCACACCCCCACAACTCTGCCCTGTCTCATCCCTTCTCTTCCAGGCACCATCCACATCACAGCCATGGCCTGCAACAACCTCTGCCAGCCCTGCGGACCCACCCCGCTGGCCAACAGCTGCAATGAGCCCTGTGCCCTGCAATGCCAGAACTCCAGCGTCATCATCAACCCTTCCCCTGTGCTGGTCACCCTGCCAGGACCCATCATGACCTCCTTCCCCCAGAACACCGCCGTCGGATCCACCTCCTCGGCTGCTCTGGGCAGTGAGCTCAGTGCCCAGGGACAGCCCGTCTCTGGTGGATTTGGCTTTGGCCTTGGCTACGGCCTGGGAGGCCTGGGCTGCTATGGCAGAAGGGGCGGCTACATCTGCTAAGGGCCTTCGGCACCAGCCCTGACACCACCAGCTCTGGCCTCTGGCAACAGCTCCGGCAAGCAAAGCACCTCGGCTGGTGGTAGCCAGCTTTGCACATCAGACCAGCTCTTCTCAGTTTCTTCATCCTCCCTCATCATTCTTTTGCCTCAATAAACTTCTGTGTGCATCAAAGCCTTACACGCCTCCTCTTCTTTTTGAATTCTGCCTCACGTGCTTACCCAGCACAGCGCCAGAAATAAACAGGCTTTTGGCTTTGATGGAAAATGGCTCAATGCATTTTTTAAGAAATATGTCCACACCAGCAACAACCAAGAATGGTAGGGGAAAATTGGTTGAGGGAGGACCTTCCAAAACAGGACCCAAAGCCATCGCTTTCTACACCAAAGGCACTGAAACATCAATGCTTTCCAGCTCATCAATGCTTCTGGTTAAGTCTCTCCATGCCAGCACACACCTGACAAAGTCTCTTCCCAGCAGGAATCACAAGCCTTTCCAGCAAAGAGGGGAAACTATATCACATCCACTTAGGCACAAACTCTGGAGCGGAAGTGCTTCAACTGCCCTGCTCAAGCAGAGTCAGCAAGAGCCCGATTTCCAGCACCATGGGCAGCTCAGATTTGGATCACCCAGCACAGACACTCCACCACCTCTTCCAGTCGCAGATCACCCTCGCTTCGAAAAATGCTTCCCTTATTTGACCAAAGATTTCCATCTCTTTTCCCTTTGCCCTTGTGCATCTGTCCTTGACACGTGCACTGCTGAGAACAGCCAGGCTCCTTCACTTCATTCCCTGCCAGCAGGAATTTGCACACTCTGATAGCACCCTCATCCATCCTTGTCTCCTGAGAGTCACAGCTTTCTCAGCCTCTCCTCTACGAAACATCCTCCAGCCCCTTGAGAATCTCTCTGGCCCTGAACTGGACTCACTTCACTGAGCCTATGGACTTCCTCCAACAATTTTATGAAACCTATCTTGAACACTGGTGACACCCTTTTAAGTGAGGCTTGATTGAGACCTTGTGGTCCCTTTGTTCTCCACCAGCACCACAGCATCCTGCTCTCCAAGGCTCCTACCCAGCCTCTCAGCCCCCGGCATGACCTGGGGCCCATTACCACCCTGCCCAGAGGCATAATTTCACATTTTCCCCTGTGGAACTTCAGGAGATGCCTTCAACCCTCAGTCTCCAGTTCCCTCTGACTGGTGGCACAACCAAGTGATGCCTCAGCCACTCCATGGGCTGCCAACTTGCTGAGGGGACAACCCTCCCACAGCCCACGTCCTTTTTGAGGAGGTTGAACAGGGCTGGCCTCATGGATACAACTCTTGAATTCCTTCCCTTGAGACCTTACTCCTTCTGGACTCTGCGCAACTGAATAACAACCGCTGAGCTCAGCCCCTCAAACTAAACACCCACAGTTCCTTCACCTGCCCCTCATGTGTCTTGTTCTCCTTATCCTTCACCACATTCCCTTTCCATGCATATAGCCCAGCTCTGTGACCCCACAGTGACCTTCCTGGGCCCAGGTAAAATGAGCGCTATGGATGAACCAACACAAAACTGTGGTGAGCATGGGAGGCCTCCCTAAATCACAGAAATCACTTTGCCATCACCCACATGAGAAGGCAGGCATGTAGACAGGCTTGGAGAGATGGAGGTAGGGAGAGGAAGGGGTGAATGGAATGGAAGAGTCCAGGTGCTCACAGCTAAACAGAGACAAAGCCCAGATCAGCCTGACACACCTGCGATAGTTTCAGACCCCTCTTTACAACACAACCACAAACCCAAAACCATGAGCTCCAATGGGTGACCTCACAGATGACACCCCAGCTCTACAAAGTATCAGTCATCTCTTCAGTCCCCTTTGACACACACCATCAATACCAGCCTTTGGTTTCAAACACTCAGACTTGAAAGGAGGAATGACCACGATGGAAGGGGCAGCTCCTCATGCACAGCACAGCTGCAAAGGCCACAGCAGCCTGACATGGCTGTGGTGGCATGGGGCCGCTCTTCACAGAATACCCACAAATTGAATCACTCAAGTGCCACAAAATAACCTCACTGATGACAACAGTATTTCTCCTAGACTTTTCTTGTTTATTCTGGTTTCTCTGACACACATCTTCCTTGCTAATGCTCCCAAATACCAACTATCACTTAAAAGCTGCTGTCCAGGTCAGATGGACATGGTCTCAAAAGAGGGTCATGACACTGCAGAGTTGTGGGAAGGAAAACAATCTCCACCTCGTGACTCACCAAGCGGGGTCAGCAGAGAGAAGCTCCCGGCAAAATGCCCCAAGGCCATGGGACAAGACTGTCCCGCCCCTCCAGAACCAGCATAAAAGCCGGCCAAGAGCCTCTCTCCCTCACACACTTCTCCTCACGCTTTCTCCTCCAGCAGACAACCAGGTGAGCCTCAAGCCCCTAACCCTCCTCCTCCTGCAACCCTGCACCCTCTCTTCCAGCACGCTCAGCCCCAGCCTCAGCAGCCCTCACATCTCCCCACAACCCCACAACAGCCTCCATGCTCCCTTCCCCTTCTGACATTTTGCCCCTTGCTTCACCATGTCTCTGCCCTGTGTCACCCCCCTCTCTTCCAGGCAACCTTCACATCACAGCCATGGCCTGCAACAACCTCTGCCAACCCTGCGGACCCACCCCGCTGGCCAACAGCTGCAACGAGCCCTGTGCCCTGCAATGCCAGAACTCCAGCGTCATCATCAACCCTTCCCCTGTGCTGGTCACCCTGCCAGGACCCATCATGACCTCCTTCCCCCAGAACACCGCCGTCGGATCCACCTCCTCGGCTGCTCTGGGCACTGAACTCAGTGCCCAGGGACAGCCCATCTCTGGTGGATTTGGCTTTGGCCTTGGCTACGGCCTGGGAGGCCTGGGCTGCTATGGCAGAAGGGGCTATGGCTACATCTGCTAAGGGCCCTCAGCACCAGCCCTCACAGAGCATATTTGATCCTCCGGCAACAGCTCCTGCAAGCAAAGCACCTCACCTAATGGTTGCCCAACTTGCACCTTACACAATCCCTTCCACTTGTTCCTTTGGTCTTTTCAATCTTTTGCTTCAATAAAGTTCTCTTGCATCAAAGCCTCAGATGACTCTCTTTGTTTTTAATTCCAATACTCTCCCACCCTCTTCCGGCACATTTTGTGCAATGAACTGGCCATTGGGGTGGATGGAAAAGGGGAACAAAACCTTTCTTAGCAAATCGGTCACCACCAGGAACCACCAAGTCTGTTATGGGAAGCAGGGACTGAGCAGGGGCCACCTTCTAAAACACGACACAAGCCCATTCCCTGATACATCAAAGCATTTGGCCCAATCCCCTCCTGAGCATAAAACTGGAAGTCTCACGCCATGCCAGCACACACTTGACAAAATCTCTTCCCAGCAAGACACTGGAATCTCCACCACAAAAAAAGAAATAACATCATTCACTTGGGCACAAGCTCTGGATTGCAAGTGCTTCCACCCCACTGATCAAGCAGAGTCAGCAAGAGCCGGATTTCCAGCACAATGGACAGCTCAGTTTTGGATCTCCCAGGACATCAGAGATGTTGATGGGAGATCCCATCACCTCTTACACTTTCTGACCACTCTCACAACGAAAACTTCTTGCCTTCTTTGCCCATTGAATTGCATCCAGTTTCATTTGCAAACCTCTTTCTCCTTCACTGCTGAGAACAACCGGGCTCCCTGGATTCATTCTTTGCCATCAGGGATTCATACACACTCATGACACCCCCATCCATCCTTGGCCCCTGGGAATCCCAGCTCTCTCAGCTCTCCTCTAGGAAACCTTCTCCACCCTTTCAGGATCTTGCTGGTCGTCTACTCACCTTCTTTCACGGTCCACAGCCCCCATCGTTGCTGAGGATCTTGAACAGGGTTGGCCTCATGGATGCAGCTCTCGACATGCTTCCCTTGAGATTTGACTCCATCTGAACTTCATGCCACTGATCCCCAGCCTCTGGGCCAGCCTCTCAGCCACTCTCTGGCCACTCACTGCACCCTCAGGCAACCTGGGCTTCTTCAGGTGCTCCGGGAGTCGAGAATGGGAAGGAGCACCAAAGGCTTCACAAAAGGGTTGACTTCAACAGCAGCCACAGCTCTCCCCTCATGCCCAGGCTGAGTCACTGGCACAGAGCAGACACACAGCTCAGCCAAGCACCATTTCCTCAAGGGAAATCCTCCAAGTGGCCTCACCCATCGGCACTTGCCACAGCTCAAGACCACCAAGGCCTGGCTCACCCCTCACCTGCTGCTGCTCCCATCTATCCTCTCCTCCCTTGCTCAGCTGCCCCCAACACCCATGGAATCCCTTCAGTTGGAACAGACTCTTCACATTCAGTCCAACTGCAAAACTAATCTGTGAATGCCACCAATCTCAGAAATGTTCCATGTGTAGAAGACTTACATGTAAAATGGCATCAAGTCCAACTGTTCCTCCATCACTTCTAAGGCCACCATGAAACTTCCCAAAGTCCAAATCTTCAGGGCTTCTAAATTCATTCACAAATGGTGACTATTCAACTGTCCTGGGCAGTCATGTACAGGGCCTGAAATCTCTTCATGTGAAGAAATTTCCCCTAATTCCACACTCAACCTACCTTGCAGCAAATTGACTCCATTCTCTCTTCGCTGATGGCTGAATAAAAGGAAGACAAGACTAATGTCAAATTATGTTCTTCCAGGTAGCTCCAGAGGGCAAGAAGGACAACCTTTCTCTGAAAATTGAACATCCCCAGTTCCTTCAACTGCTCCTCATGTGTCATGTTCTCTTTGTCCTTCACTTCTTTTCCCTTTCCATTTCTAAGAGTCCAGGTCTGTGACCCCACAGTGTGACCATTCTGGGCCCAGGTAAGATAAGCGCTAGAGATGAACCAACACAAGACTTTGGGGAGCATGGGAGACCTCCCGAAATCACAGGGATCACCTTCCCATCTCCAAGAGGAAAGGAGAGGCATAGAGACATGGAGCCAAGGTGGGGAATCAGAAAACATGATGAAAAGTCCAGATCTGTCACCCCAAGTACACCTGTATATCCCAGACCATCCTAACAGACAGGGGAGGGAATGGGGTCCGTCTTCAAAAGACAACCACAAACCACAGCACACCAGTGTTGTGGAGTGACTTCATGGATGACGCCTCACTGTCCAAAGCTTTGGTCATGGTGTCAGCCCTCCCTGAAAAACATCAACATCATCATCAAATTTTGGTCTTTATTACTCCCATTTAAAAGCTGCCGCCAAGGTCAGATGGAGACACAGATTCAAGACCAGGATATGGAATTGCAGAAATGTGGCAAAGAAAACAATTCCCAACACATCATTCACCACACTGGGTCAGCAAAGAGGTGCTGCATGCAAAATGCCCCAAGGCCATGGGACAAGACTGTCCCGCCCATCCAGGACCAGCATAAAAGCCAGCCAAGAGGCACTCTTCCTCACACACTTCTCCTGACACCTTCCGCTCCTGCCAACAACAGGTGAGTCTCAAGCCCTTGACCCTCCTCCTCCTGCACTCTGGGCCCTTCACTTCCATCAGGCTCAGCCCCAGCCTCCGCAGCCCTCACATCTCCCCACAGCCCCACAACAGCCTCCACACTCCATCACCCTCCTGCATCACTGCCCCTCACACCCCCACAACTCTGCCCTGCCTCACTCCCTTCTCTTCCAGGCACCATCCACATCACAGCCATGGCCTGCAACAACCTCTGCCAGCCCTGCGGACCCACCCCGCTGGCCAACAGCTGCAACGAGCCCTGTGCCCTGCAGTGCCAGAACTCCAGCGTCATCATCAACCCTTCCCCTGTGCTGGTCACCCTGCCAGGACCCATCATGACCTCCTTCCCCCAGAACACCGCCGTCGGATCCACCTCCTCGGCTGCTCTGGGCAGTGAGCTCAGTGCCCAGGGACAGCCCGTCTCTGGTGGATTTGGCTTTGGCCTTGGCTACGGCCTGGGAGGCCTGGGCTGCTATGGCAGAAGGGGCTATGGCTACATCTGCTAAGGGCCCTCAGCACCAGCCCTGACACCACCAGCTCTGGCCTCTGGCAACAGCTCCTGCAAGCAAAGCACCTTGGCTGGTGGCCTCTCTACTTGTACCTCTCTCCTGATTACTTCAGCTTCTTTGTTCTTATCAGTGTTGCATTTAAATAAAGTTCTCTTGCATCACAACCTGAGTTGCTCCTTCTTCTTTTTCAATTCCTACAGTCTCACATCCTCACCATGTGCAATGCCAGCACTCAACTGTTATGTTGGATGGAAGGGAAGCAAAGAATATTACTTAGCAAATATGTCCCCACAAACCAGTAACAACCCACGCTGACATGAGATACAGGACAGAGGGGAGACTTTCCAAAACACAACACAAGGCCATCACCTGATCTACCAAAGGCTTTGACACAACAATTCTCTCCTGGGCACTGCTCTGCCAAAGTCACTCTAGGCCAGCAGAGCCATGAAAAATTCTCTCCCCAGCAGCACTCTCAGATAACACAGGAACAAGAGCACCCACTTGGAACTGAAATCTGGAGAGCAAGTACTTCCAACCCCTTTGCTCAAGAGGACCCAGGAAGAGCAGCATATCCAGGACTATGGCCAGATCTGTTTTGGACCTCCCAGAAGAGGGACCCCATTGCGTCTTACTCTCTGTGACCATCTACACTCTGAAGAATTCTTGCTTCCTTTGCCTATGGTATTACCTTTGGTTTCAAATGTGCACGTGCCTTCTTTCCCCTCATGTGTGCAGTGCCAAGAACAACTGGGCTCCCACACATTGTGACACCCCTCTGACCAGCCTTGTCTCCTCAGAGTCCCAGCTCTCTCATTCTCTCCTCTAGCAAAGATTCTCCAGCCCTTGCACCATCTGGTGGCCTTCAACTGGTCTTTGTCCACTACCCCCTTGTGCTTCTTAACCTGTGGAGGCCAGAACGGTCCACACCACTCCACACGGAATTCCACCAGTGCTCTAAAGAGAGGAAGGACCACCTCTCCTCACTTCATAGCAACAATTTTCAGAAATCTATCTTGGACACTGGGGCCATCCTTTGAAGTAAAGCTCCACTGCAAACTTGTGGTTTCTTCATTCTCCACCACTCACTTTCCACACTCTCAGCCCAGAGCATGACTTGGGGCCCAAAGCCTTTCTGTCCAGATGCAGAACTTTACATTTTCCACACTTGAAATGCAGGAGATTCCATTAATCCCTAGACTCCAGATCCCTCTGTATGGTGGATCAACCAAGTGGGGTCTCAAACACTCCATCACCTGCCAGCTCGCTAAAGGGGCAACTCTCCCACTACCCACAAGGAATGGAAGAGTCCAGGTGCTCACACCTGGCACAGAAGCAAAGCCCAGACAAGGCTGACAGACCTGGAATAGTTTGGGGACCCTCTTCATCACACAATCACAAACCAAAGCCATGAGTTCCACAGAATGACCTCACTGATGACACCCCAGCTCTCAAATCTTGGTCACATCTTCAGTCCACTTTGACATGCACCATAAACACCAGCCTTTGGTCTCAAACACTCACACTTGAAAGGAGGAATAACCACGATGAAAGGGGCAGCTTCTCATGCACAGCACTGCTGTAAAGCTCGCACCAGCCTGATATGGCTGCAGTGGAATGGGGCCTCTATACACAACACGCCCACAAACTGAAGCACAAAAGTGCCATAAAATTACCTCACTGATGACAACCATATATTTCTTGTGCTTCTGTTGTATATTCTGGTTTCACAGACACACATCACCCATGCCAACGCTCCCAAATACCAAGTCTCACATTAAAGCTGACAGCAAGGTCACACAGACACGGCCTCAAATGCCATGACAGGTTCAGAATTTTGGCACCGGGATAGGGAAGGAGAGAATGGAATAGGATGGCAGGGGACACCCATCACACCCAGAAGAGCTGCAAAGCCCAGATGATCCTGACGTGGCTGTGGGGGAATGAAGACCCTCTCCACAAGACATCCACAAACCACAGCACAACAGGGCCAGGGCATCACTTGAGTGATGACACCCCACTGTCAAAAGCTCTGGTCACGTCTCCAGTCCTCCAAAAAAAATATCATCATCAACAGCCTTTGGTCTCTAATACTTGCATTTAAAAGCTGCCGACAAGGTGACATGGACACGGATTTTAAACTGGACGTGACACTGCAGAGTTGCAGGATGGAAAACACTCCCAACCTCAGGACTCACCACTCTGAGCCAACCAGGAACTGTGGCCTGCAAAATGCCCCAAGGCCATGGGACAAGGCTGTCCCGCCCCTCCAGAACCTGCATAAAAGCCGGCCCAGAGCCTCTCTCCCTCACACACTTCTCCTGACGCCTTCTCCTTCTGCTCCGGCTGACAAGGTGAGTCTCAAATCCCTGACCCTGCTGCTCCTGCACTCCTGGCCCCTCTCTGCCAGCATGCTCAGCCCCAGCCTCAGCAGCCCTCACGCCTCCCCACAGCCCCACAACAGCCTCCACACTCCCTTGCCCTTCTAACACTTGACCCTTTGTACCCCTACACCCCTGCCCTGCCTCATCCCTTCTCTTCCAGGCAACCTCCACCCCACAGCCATGGCCTGCAACAACCTCTGCCAACCCTGCGGACCCACCCCGCTGGCCAACAGCTGCAACGAGCCCTGTGCCCTGCAATGCCAGGATTCCCGCGTCATCATCAACCCTTCCCCTGTGCTGGTCACCCTGCCAGGACCCATCATGACCTCCTTCCCCCAGAACACCGCCGTCGGATCCACCTCCTCGGCTGCTCTGGGCACTGAACTCAATGCCCAGGGACAGCCCATCTCTGGTGGATTTGGCTTTGGCCTTGGCTATGGCCTGGGAGGCCTGGGCTGCTATGGCAGAAGGGGCGGCTACATCTGCTAAGGGCCCTCAGCACCAGCCCTGACACCACCAGCTCTGGCCTCTGGCAACAGCTCCTGCAGGCAAAGCACCTCAGCTGGTGGTCGTCCTACTCGCACCTCATCCTCAATCTCTTCAAGTTCTCTCCCTTGCCTTTTCATTCTTCTGCAGCAATAAAGTTTTCCTGCATCAAAGCCTCACATGTTTCCTCTTCTTTTTTCAATTCCAAACACCTCACACCCTCATCCATGGGGTGGATGGCAAAGGGGCACAACACCTTCCAAAACAAGTAGGCCCCCACCAGTAATAACCAAGAATGGCATGGAAGCAGGGTTGAAGAGTGACCTTTCAGAACATGAAGAAACATATCACCTGCCATACCAAAGGCCTTGACACAACAGTCAAGGCTCATTGCTCTGGAAAAGTCTCTCCATGCCAGCATGACTTTGACAATATCTTCTCTCATCAGAACTCTCAAGCCATACAAACATCCACTCTCAGAGAAACTCAGGAAGGGATGCAAGCGCTTCCATCCCCTCTGCTTAAGTAAGGTGACCCAGAGAAGGATTTCCAGAGGCATGGACAGTTCAGGTTTTCATCTCTCTGGACAGAGAGACTCCTGCGCCTCTTCCACTCTCTGACCACTCTCACACTAAAAAAAAGGCTTGTCTGCTCTGCCCATGGAATTCCATCTCTTTTCACTTCTGCCATTGCCAACTTCTCCTTTGCATCTGCAGCACTGAGAAAAGCTGTGATCCCTCAGCTTCATTCCCTGCCATCAGGGATTTACACACACTTGTAACAACCCCCCAGCCAGCCTTGTCTCCTGGAACTCCCTCGCTCTCAGTCCTCTGTGAAAAATCCTCCAGCCCTTTAAATACCTGGGTAGCCCTGAACTGGCCTTGTTTCACTAACTCTGTGGGCTTCCTTTCCTGGGAAGCCCAGAACTGCTCACACTGACCACAACATTTTTGAGCATGTTGAACAGTGTTGGCCTCACGGATACGACTCTTGAGTTACTTCATTTGAAGTTTGACTCCAGCTTGACTTTGGATCACAAGGCTCCAGGTCATGTTGTTTAAATATTCTATAAATAGAGCAGTCCACCTCACTGACCCTTTACACCACCTGTACATCCTTGCACACTCTGGCATGATGCAGTAGGAGACAGGGCCAAAGGCACTGCCAAGAGGTGGAGGTAAACACCAGCCATGGCTCCCTCATCATCCACACTATGATTTTTTCTTTCTGTAGATAACACAGAGGTCACTAAGACATGATTTTGCCCTTCAAAATCAACTCTGACTGCTCCTCATCACCTTGTACGAGCTGCACTTGGAAATGCTCTGTAGGGGAGAGAATTGTCCCATCCTTGTGTGCAGGAACAAGATCCCTGGAAATCCATGGGCAAGGTGGAAGGCTGTAAATGCCCGGGAAAGGGCAGGTCCTAAAGTCCGGCACAGCCACAAAGGCCAGACCAGCCGGACAGGGCTGTAAAGGAATGGGGTCCCTCTCTCAAATGCAACCACAAACCAAAACACACTTGTCGTATGGGAGGACATCAGTGATGACGTCCCAGTTTTCATAGGTTTTTGTGGTTTATTCTGCTTTCTCTGACGCGCACCTTCCAAGCAAACGCACCCAAATACCAACTTGCACTTTAAAGCTGCTGCCAAAGTCAGATGGACACGGGCACAGCAGCAGGATACAGAATTGTAGAGTTGCAGGAAGGGAAACAGTCCATAGTTCATGACTCGCTAGGTTGGGCCAGGTAAAATGAACATTATGATTTTCATTCAGGTACATTGAGAGAGTAAAAAGGTCCATACATTTGTACTGAAAATGGAATGAACCCAAGTCCTCCAACTGCTCCTGACATGTTGTCTTCTTATCCTTCACCATTTTTCCTATCTAGGTCTCACTCAGAGCCCAGCAATGGGACCACAGAGTGTGACTTTGCTGGGCCCAGCTGAGACGAGTGCCGCAGATGAATAAAACAAAAGACATTGGACAGCAGGGGAGGTATCACAGGGATTGTTCTCCCGTATCCGGAAGGAAAGGCCTGACATATAAACAGGTTTAGAATGCTGGCAACAGAACAGGGAGGGAGAGAATGTGATGGAAGGGGACACCCATCACACCCAGAAGAGCTGCAAAGCCCAGACGAGCCTGATGTGGCTGTGGGGGAATGAGGACCCTCTCCACAAGACATCCACAAACCACAGCACAACAGGGCCAGGGGATCACTTGAGTGATGACACCCCACTGTCCAAAGCTCTGGTCACATCTCCAGTCCTCCAAAAAAAATATCATCATCAACAGCCTTTGCTCTCTAATACTTGCATTTAAAAGCTGCCGACAAGGTGACATGGACACGGACTTCAAATTGGACATGACACTGCAGAGTTGCAGGATGGAAAACACTCCCAACCTCAGGACTCACCACTCTGAGCCAACCAGGAACTGTGGCCTGCAAAATAGCCCAAGGCCAAGGGACAAGGCTGTCCCACCCCTCCAGAACCAGCATAAAAGGCAGCCCACAGCCTCCCTCCCTCACACACTTCTCCTGACGCCTTCTCCTCCTGCTCCTGCCAACAACCAGGTGAGTCTCAAGCCCCCAAACCTCCTGCTCCTACAACCCCGGCCCATCTCTTCCACCATGCTCACCCCCAGCCTCAGCAGCCCTCATGCCTCCCCACAGCCGCAAAACAGCCTTTACACTCCATCACCCTCCTGCATCAGTGCCCCTTGCACACCCATAGCCCTGCCCTGCCGCATCCCTTCTCTTCCAGGCACCCTCCACACCACAGCCATGGCCTGCAACACCCTCTGCCGACCCTGCGGACCCACCCCGCTGGCCAACAGCTGCAACGAGCCCTGTGCCCTGCAATGCCAGGATTCCCACGTCATCATCAACCCTTCCCCTGTGCTGGTCACCCTGCCAGGACCCATCATGACCTCCTTCCCCCAGAACACCGCTGTCGGATCCACCTCCTCGGCTGCTCTGGGCAGTGAACTCAGTGCCCAGGGACAGCCCGTCTCTGGTGGATTTGGCTTTGGCCTTGGCTACGGCCTGGGAGGCCTGGGCTGCTATGGCAGAAGGGGCTATGGCTACATCTGCTAAGGGCCCTCAGCACCAGCCCTGACACCAACAGCTCTGGCCTCTGGCAACAGCTCCTGCAAGCAAAGCACCTCAGTTGGTGGCCTCTCTACTTGAACATCACACCTGATTCCTTCAGCTTCTTCCTTCTTATCATTCTTTCACTTCAATAAAGTTCTCTTGCATCACAACCTGAGTTGCTGCCTGTTTCTTTTGAATTCCAATGGCCTCACATCCTCACCCTGTGCAATGCCAGCATTCAACCATTATATTGGATGGAAAGGGAGCAAAGAACATTTCTTATCACATATGTCCCCAGCAGTAACAGCCAACACTGACATGGTAAATAGGAGAGAGGGGGGAATCTTCCAGAACATGACACAAGGCCATCACCTCATCGACCAAAGGCTTGGACACAACAATTCTCTCCCAGCCACTGCTATGCAAAAGTCGCTCTATGCCAACATGGACTTGAAAAATTCTCTTCCCAACAACATTCTGGAGTACTTCCCATGAACAGAGAAATAACATCATGCACTTGGGCAGGAACTCCTGAGGGCCAATGCTTCCATCCTCTTTCCTCAAGCAGGCCCAGCAGGAGCAGGCTTTTCAGGATTATGGCCAGTTCCATTTTGAACCTCCAAGAAGAGGGACCACATTGTCTCTTACACTGTGTGAACATACACATACACTGAAAAACTTTTCCTTCCTTTGCCCATGGAATTCCATGTACTTTCACTTGTGCACTTGACCTCTTTCCCTTCATGTGTGCAGTGCTGAGAACAGCTGGGCTCCCACTCAGTAGTGAAATCCCCCTGCCCAGACTTGTCTCCCGAGAGTCCCAGCTCTCTCAGTCTCTCCTCTAGCAGAGATTCTCCAGCCCTAACACTGCCTGCTGGCCCTCAACTGGTCTACGCCCACTTGCCCCTTGTACTTCTTAACCTGTGGAGGCTATAACACACACCACTCCACGTGGGATCCCAGCAGTGCTCTAAATAGAGGAAGGGCTACCTCCCCTCACTTCATGGCAGCAATTTTCAGAAATCTGGCTTGGACAGTGGTGCCATCCTTTGAAGTAAAGCTCCACTGTGATCTTAAGGTTCCTTCAGTCTCCACCAGCCTCTTTCCAGACACTCAGCCCATAGCTTGACAGGGCCTATGTGACATTCTTGTCCAGATGTAGAACCTCACATTTTCCCCGCTTGAATAGCAGGAGATTTCTTTAACCCCTAGAGTCCAGATCCCCCTGAATGGTGGATCAACCAAGTGGGGTCTCACACTCTATCACTTTCCAGCTCGCTACAGGGGCAATTCTCCCACTACCCACAAGGAATGGAAGAGTCCAGGTGCTCACACCTGGCACAGATGCAAAGCCCAGACCAGGCTGACAGACCTGGGATAATTTGGGGCACCTCTTCACCACACAACAACAAACCCAAACCCATGAGTTGCACAGGCTGACCACACTGATGACACCCCAGCTCTCCAAATCTTGGTCACATCTTCAGTCCTCTTTGACACGGACCATCAATACCAGCCTTTGGTTTCAAGCACTCACACTTGAAAGGAGGAAGGATCACGACGCAAGGGGCAGCTGCTCATGCACAGCACTGCTGTAAAGCTCGCACCAGCCTGACATGGCTGCAGTGGAATGGGGCTCCTCTTCACAACACACCCACAAACTGAAGCACAAAAGTGCCACAAAATGGCCTCACTGAAGACAACCATATTTTTCTTAGTCTTTTGTTGTATATTTTGGTTTCTCAGATACACATCACCCATGCCAACACTCCCAAATACCAAGTCTCACATTAAAGCTGACAACAAGGTCACACAGACATGGCCTCAAATGCCATGACAGGGCTGAGTCGTGGGGAGGAATACTCTCCCCACCGCATGACTTGCAAGGCTGTGACTAACAAAAAAGATATGATAACTCTAGATATGGTTCCTCTAGAGAGCTCCAAGGTCAACACTCTTCTTCTGAAAAGTGAATGTCTGCAGTTCCTTCAACTGTCATTCATGTCTTCTTCTTATCCTGCAACAGTTTTCCACTTTAGATCTCACTCAGAGCCCAGCAATGGGACCACAGAGTGTGACCCTGATGGGCCCACTTGAGACGAGGGCTACGGATGAACCAGCAAAAGACATTGGACAGCAGGGGAGGTGTCACAGGGATTGTTCTCCCACATCCAGCAGCAATGGCCTGGCATACAAACAGGTTCGGAATTTTGGCAGCAGGATACGGAAGGAGTGAATCTGATGGAAGGGGACACCCATCACGCCCAGAAGAGCTGCAAAGCCCAGACGATCCGGACGTGGCTGTGGGGTAATGAGGACCCTCTCCACAAGACATCCACAAACCACAGCACAACAGGGCCAGGGGATCACTTGAGTGATGACACCCCACCGTCCAAAGCTCCGGTCACGTCTCCAGTCCTCCAAAAAAAATACCATCATCAAAAGACTTTGGTCTCTAATACTTGCATTTAAAAGCTGCCGACAAGGTGACATGGACACGGACTTTAAACTGGACATGACACTGCAGAGTTGCAGGATGGAAAACACTCCCAACCTCAGGACTCACCTCTCTGAGCCAACCAGGAACTGTGGCCTGCAAAATGCCCCAAGGCCATGGGACAAGGCTGTCCCGCCCCTCCAGAACCTGCATAAAAGCCGGCCCAGAGCCTCTCTCCCTCACACACTTCTCCTGACGCCTTCTCCTTCTGCTCCGGCTGACAAGGTGAGTCTCAAATCCCTGACCCTGCTGCTCCTGCACTCCTGGCCCCTGTCTGCCAGCATGCTCAGCCCCAGCCTCAGCAGCCCCCACGCTTCCCCACAGCCCCACAACAGCCTCCACACTCCCTTGCCCTTCTAACACTTGACCCTTTGCACCCCTACACCCCTGCCCTGCCTCATCCCTTCTCTTCCAGGCAACCTCCACACCACAGCCATGGCCTGCAACAACCTCTGCCGACCCTGCGGACCCACCCCGCTGGCCAACAGCTGCAACGAGCCCTGTGCCCTGCAATGTCAGGATTCCCGCGTCATCATCAACCCTTCCCCTGTGCTGGTCACCCTGCCAGGACCCATCATGACCTCCTTCCCCCAGAACACCGCCGTCGGATCCACCTCCTCGGCTGCTCTGGGCACTGAACTCAATGCCCAGGGACAGCCCATCTCTGGTGGATTTGGCTTTGGCCTTGGCTACGGCCTGGGAGGCCTGGGCTGCTATGGCAGAAGGGGCTATGGCTACATCTGCTAAGGGCCCTCAGCACCAGCCCTGACACCAACAGCTCTGGCCTCTGGCAACAGCTCCTGCAAGCAAAGCACCTCGGCTGGTGGTCGTCCTACTCGCACCTCATCCTCAATCTCTTCAAATTCTCTCCCTTGCCTTTTCATTCTTCTTCAGCAATAAAGTTTTCCTGCATCAAAGCCTCACGTTTCCTCTTCTTTTTTCAATTCCAAACACCTCACACCCTCATCCATGGGGTGGATGGCAAAGGAGCACAACACCTTCCGAAACAAGTAGGCCCCCACCAGTAATAACCAAGACTGGCATGGAAGCAGGGTTGAAGAGTGACCTTTCAGAACATGAAAAAACATATCACCTGCCATACCAAAGGCCTTGACACAACAGTGCTCTCCTGCTCATTGCTCTGGAAAAGTCTCTCCATGCCAGCATGACTTTGACAATATCTTCTCTCATCAGAACTCTCAAGCCATACAGACATCCACTCTCAGAGAAACTCAGGAAGGGATGCAAGCGCTTCCATCCCCTCTGCCTAAGTAAGGTGACCCAGAGAAGGATTTCCAGAGGCATGGACAGTTCAGGTTTTCATCTCTCTGGACAGAGAGACTCCTGCGCCTCTTCCACTCTCTGACCACTCTCACACTAAAAAAGGCTTGTCTGCTCTGCCCATGGAATTCCATCTCTTTTCACTTCTGCCATTGCCAACTTCTCCTTTGCATCTGCAGCACTGAGAACAGCTGTGATCCCTCAGCTTCATTCCCTGCCATCAGGGATTTACACACACTTGTAACAACCCCCCAGCCAGCCTTGTCTCCTGGAACTCCCTCGCTCTCAGTCCTCTGTGAAAAATCCTCCAGCCCTTTAAATACCTGGGTAGCCCTGAACTGGCCTTGTTTCACTAACTCTGTGGGCTTCCTTTCCTGGGAAGCCCAGAACTGCTCACACTGACCACAACATTTTTGAGCATGTTGAACAGTGTTGGCCTCATGGATATGACTCTTGAGTTACTTCATTTGAAGTTTAACTCCAGCTTGACTTTGGATCACAAGGCTCCAGGTCATGTTGTTTAAATATTCTATAAATAGAGCAGTCCACCTCACTGACCCTTTACACCACCTGTACATCCTTGCACACTCTGGCATGATGCAGTAGGAGACAGGGCCAAAGGCACTGCCAAGAGGTGGAGGTAAACACCAGCCATGGCTCCCTCATCATCCACACTATAATTTTTTCTTTCTGTAGATAACACGGAGGTCACTAAGACATGATTTTGCCCTTCAAAATCAACTCTGACTGCTCCTCATCACCTTGTACGAGCTGCACTTGGAAATGCTCTGTAGGGGAGAGAATTGTCCCATCCTTGTGTGCAGGAACAAGATCCCTGGAAATCCATGGGCAAGGTGGAAGGCTGTAAATGCCCTGGAAAGGGCAGGTCCTAAAGTCCGGCACAGCCACAAAGGCCAGACCAGCCGGACAGGGCTGTAAAGGAATGGGGTCCCTCTCTCAAATGCAACCACAAACCAAAACACACTTGTCGTATGGGAGGACATCAGTGATGATGTCCCAGTTTTCATAGGCTTTTGTGGTTTATTCTGCTTTCTCTGACGCGCACCTTCCAAGCAAACACTCCATACCAACTCACACTTTAAAGCTGCTGCCAAGGTCAGATGGACATGGGTACAGCAGCAGGATACGGAATTGTAGAGTTGCAGGAAGGGAAACAGTCCATAGTTCATGACTTGCTAGGTTGGGCCAGGTAAAATGAACATTATGATATTCAGGTACATTGAGAGAGTAAAAAGGTCAATACATTTGTACTGAAAATGTAATGAACCCAGTCCTCCAACTGCTCCTGACATGTCGTCTTCTTATCCTTCACCATTTTTCCTATCTAGGTCTCACTCAGAGCCCAGCAATGGGACCACAGAGTGTGACTTTGCTGGGCCCAGCTCAGACGAGCGCTATGGATGAATAAAACAAAAGACATTGGACAGCAGGGGAGGTATCACAGGGATTGTTCTCCTGTATCCGGAAGGAAAGGCCTGACATATAAACAGGTTTAGAATGCTGGCAACAGAACAGGGAGGGAGAGAATGTGATGGAAGGGGACACCCATCACACCCAGAAGAGCTGCAAAGCCCAGACGAGCCTGATGTGGCTGTGGGGGAATGAGGACCCTCTCCACAAGACATCCACAAACCACAGCACAACAGGGCCAGGGGGTGACTTCATTCATCACACCCCACTGTCCAAAGCTGTGGTCACGTCCACAGCCCTCCTCAAAAAACATCTTCATCATCAAAAGACTTTGGACGCTAATACTTGCATTTAAAAGCTGCCGCCAATGTCACATGGACAAGAGCTCAAAAGTAGGACATGACACTGTAGAGTGGCAGGATGGAAAACACTGCCCACCTCAGGACTCCCCACTCTGAGCCAACCAGGAACTGTGGCCTGCAAAATGCCCCAAGGCCATGGGACAAGGCTGTCCCGCCCCTCCAGAACCTGCATAAAAGCCAATTCTGTGCCTCTCTCCCTCACACACTTCTCCTGACGCCTTCTCCTTCTGGTCCTGCCAACAACCAGGTGAGTCTCAAACCCCTGGCCCTGCTGCTCCTGCACCCCTGGCCCCTCTCTTCCAGCACGCTCAGCCCCAGCCTCAGCAGCCCTCACACCTCCACACAGCCCCACAGCAGCCTCCACATTACCACCTCTCACACCCCTACACCCCTGCCCTGCCTCACCCCCCTCTCTTCCAGGCACCCTCCAACCCACAGCCATGGCCTGCAACAACCTCTGCCGACCCTGCGGACCCACCCCGCTGGCCAACAGCTGCAACGAGCCCTGTGCCCTGCAATGCCAGGATTCCCACGTCATCATCAACCCTTCCCCTGTGCTGGTCACCCTGCCAGGACCCATCATGACCTCCTTCCCCCAGAACACCGCCGTCGGATCCACCTCCTCGGCTGCTCTGGGCAGTGAGCTCAGTGCCCAGGGACAGCCCATCTCTGGTGGATTTGGCTTTGGCCTTGGCTACGGCCTGGGAGGCCTGGGCTGCTATGGCAGAAGGGGTGGCTACATCTGCTAAGGGCCCTCAGCACCAGCCCTGGCACCACCAGCTCTGGCCTCTGGCAACAGCTCCTGCAAGCAAAGCACCTCGGCTGGTGGTCTCTTGACTTGAACCTCACACCTGATTCCTTCACTTTCTTCCTTCTCAGCATTCTTTCACTTCAATAAAATTCTCTTGCATCACAACCTGAGTTGCTGCCTGTTTGTTTTGAATCCCAATGGCCTCACATCCTCACCATGTGCAATGCCAGCACTCAACTGTTATGTTGGATGGAAAGGGAGCAAAGAACATTTCTTAGCAAATATATCCCCACCAACCAGTAACAACCAACACTGACATGGCAAACAGGGGAGAGGGGCAACCTTCAGGAACAAGACACAAAGCCATCACCTTGTCTACCAAAGGCTTGGACACAATAATTCTCTCCTGGACACTGCTCTGCCAAAGTCACTCTAGGCCAGCAGAGACTTCAAAAATTCTCTTCCCAGCCATGCTATTGAGTCCTCCCCATGAACAGAGGAATAACATCATGCACTTGGGCAGGAACTCCAGAGTGCAAATGCTTCCATCCCTCTTGGTCTAGCAGGCCCAGAAGGAGCACGATTTTCAGGACTATGGCTAATTCAATTTTGGAGCTCCCAGCAGGGCAAACCCATTATCTCCTATACTCTATGAGAAACGACACACACTGAAAAATTCTTGGCTCCTTTGCCCATGGAATATTGTGTCTTTTCACTTCTGCATGTGACCCCTTTCCCTTCATGTGTGCAGTGCTGACAACAGCTGGGCTCCCACACACGGGTGACACCCCTCTGCCCAGCCTTGTTTCCTCAGACTCTCAGCTCTCTCAGTGTCTCCTCAAGCAAAGATTCTCCAGCCCTTGCAATAACTCATAGCCCTCAGCTGGTCTTTGTCCACTATCACCATGTGCTTCTTCACCTGCGGAGGACAGAACTGTCCACACCAATCCACACAGGATCCTGCCAGTGCTCTAAAGAGAGGAAGGGCCACCTCCCCTGACTTCATGGCAACAATTTTCAGAAATCTGTCTTGGACACGGGTGACACACTGGTTGAAGTAATGCCCCACAGCAACTGTCTGGTCTTTTTGTTCTCCACCAGCACCACAGGGCCCTGCTCACAAAAGCCACTTTCCAGACTTTCAGCCCACAGCATGATCTGGGGCCCAGTGCCATTCCTGTCCGGATGCACAACTTCACATTTCCCTTGCAAGAAATCTGATTGATTCCTTTAAGCCTTAGTCCTGAGGTCCTTCTCACTGGTGGAAAGGACAAGAAACACCTCAGACACTCCATCACTGGCCACCTCGCTAAAGGGGCAACTTTCCCACAGCTTACAAGGAATGGAAAAGTCCAGGCTCTCACATCTGGCACAGATGCAAAGCCCAGACCAGCCTGACAAAACTGGGATAATTTGGGTACCTCTTCACAACACAACAACAAACCAAAACCCATGAGTTCCACAGGCTGACCTCACTGATGACACCCCAGCCCCCAGAATCTTGGTAACATCTTCAGTCCCCTTTGACACGCACCATCAACACCAGCCTTTGGTCTCAAACACTCACACTTTAAAAGAGGAATAACCACGATGGAAGAGGCAGCTGCTCATGCACAGCACTGCTGCAAAACCTGCACCAGCCTGACATGGCTGCAGTGGAATGGGGCTCCTCTTCACAACACAACCACAAACTGAAGCACAGAAGTGCCATAAAATTACCTCACTGATGACAACCATATTTTTCTTGGGCTTCTGTTGTATATTCTGCTTTCTCAGACACACATCACCCATGCCAACGCTCCCAAATACCAAGTCTCACATTAAAGCTGACAACAAGGTCACACAGACATGGCCTCAAAAGCCATGACAGGGCAGAGTCGTGGGGAGGAATACTCTCCCCACCTCATGACTTGCAAGGCTGAGTCTGACAAAACAGATATGATAACTCTAGATATGGTACCTCTGGGGAGTTCCAAGTTCAACCCTCTTCTTCTGCAAAGTGAATGTCTGCAGTTCCTTCAACTGCCCTTCATGTCTTCTTCTTATCCTGCAACAGTTTTCCATTTTAGATCTCACTCAGAGCCCAGCAATGGGACCACAGAGTGTGACCCTGATGGGCCCACATGAGACGAGCGCTACGGATGAAGCAGCACAAGACATTGGACAGCAGGGGAGGTGTCACAGGGATTGTTCTTCCGTATCCAGCAGGAAAAGACTGGAATATACACAGGTTTAGAATGTTGGCAGCAGGATAGGGAAGGTTAGAATGGAATAGGATGGAAGGGGACACCCATCACACCCAGAAGAGCTGCAAAGCCCAGATCAGCCTGACGTGGCTGTGGGGGAATGAGGACCCTCTTCACAAGACATCCACAAACCACAGCACAACAGGGCCAGGGGATCACTTGAGTGATGACACCCCACTGTCCAAAGCTCTGGTCACGTCTCCAGTCCTCAAAAAAAAATACCATCATCAAAAGACTTTGGTCTCTAATACTTGCATTTAAAAGCTGCCGACAAGGTGACATGGACACGGACTTTAAACTGGACATGACACAGCAGAGTTGCAGGATGGAAAACACTCCCAACCTCAGGACTCACCACTCTGAGCCAACCAGGAACTGTGGCCTGCAAAATGCCCCGAGGCCATGGGACAAGGCTGTCCCACCCATCCAGAACCTGCATAAAAGCCGGCCCAGAGCCTCTCTCCCTCACACACTTCTCCTGACGCCTTCTCCTTCTGCTCCAGCTGACAAGGTGAGTCTCAAGTCCCTGACCCTGCTGCTCCTGCACTCCTGGCCCCTGTCTGCCAGCATGCTCAGCCCCAGCCTCAGCAGCCTTCACGCCTCCCCACAGCCCCACAACAGACTCCACACTCCCTTGCCGTTCTAAAACTTGACCCTTTGCACCCCTACACCCCTGCCCTGCCGCATCCCTTCTCTTCCAGGCACCCTCCACACCACAGCCATGGCCTGCAACAACCTCTGCCGACCCTGCGGACCCACCCCGCTGGCCAACAGCTGCAACGAGCCCTGTGCCCTGCAATGCCAGGATTCCCGCGTCATCATCGACCCTTCCCCTGTGCTGGTCACCCTGCCAGGACCCATCATGACCTCCTTCCCCCAGAACACCGCCGTCGGATCCACCTCCTCGGCTGCTCTGGGCACTGAACTCAATGCCCAGGGACAGCCCATCTCTGGTGGATTTGGCTTTGGCCTTGGCTACGGCCTGGGAGGCCTGGGCTGCTATGGCAGAAGGGGCTATGGCTACATCTGCTAAGGGCCCTCAGCACCAGCCCTGACACCACCAGCTCTGGGCTCTGGCAACAGCTCCTGCAAGCAAAGCACCGCGGCTGGTGGCCTCTTGACGTGAACCTCACACCTGATTCCTTCAGCTTCTTCCTTCTCAGCATTCTTCAATAAAATTATCTTGCATCACAACCTGTGTTGCTGCCTGTTTGTTTTCAATTTCAATGGCCTCACATCCTCACCATGTTCAATGCCAGCACTCAACTGTTATGTTGGATGGAAAGGGAGCAAAGAACATTTCTTAATACAAATATATCCCCACCAACCAGTAACAACCAACACTGACATGGCAAACAGGGGAGAGGGGCAACCTTCAGGAACAAGACACAAAGCCATCACCTGGTCTAACAAAGGCTTGGACACAACAATTCTCTCCTGGACACTGCTCAGCCAAAGTCACTCTAGGCCAGCAGAGACTTCAAAAATTCTCTTCCCAGTCATTCTATTGAGTCCTCCCCATGAACAGAGGAATAACATCATGCACTTGGGCAGGAACTCCAGGGTGCAAATGCTTCCATCCCTCTTGGTCTAGCAGGCCCAGAAGAAGCAGGATTTCCAGGACTATGGCCAATTCAATTTTGGAGCTCCCAGGAGAGCAAAACCATTATCTCCTATATTCTATGAGAAACCACACACACTGAAAAATTCTTGCCTCTGCCCATGGAATATTGTGTCTTTTCACTTGTGCATGTGACCCCTTTCTCTTCATGTGTGCAGTGCTGACAACAGCTGGGCTCCCACACATGGGTGACACCCCTCTGCCCAGCCTTGTTTCCTCAGACTCGCAGCCCTCTCAGAATCTCAAGAATCTCAAGCAAAGATTCTCCAGCCCTTGCAATAACTCATAGCCCTCAGCTGGTCTTTGTCCACTATCACCATGTGCTTCTTCACCTGTGGAGGACAGAACTGTCCACACCACTCCACACGGGATCCTGCCAGTGCTCTAAAGAGAGGAAGGGCCACCTCCCCTGACTTCATGGCAACAATTTTCAGAAATCTGTCTTGGACACGGGTGACACACTGGTTGAAGTAATGCCCCACAGCAACTGTCTGGTCTTTTTGTTCTCCACCAGCACCACAGGGCCCTGCTCACAAAAGCCACTTTCCAGACTTTCAGCCCACAGCATGATCTGGGGCCCAGTGCCATTCCTGTCTGGATGCACAACTTCACATTTCCCTTGCAAGAAATCTGATTGATTCCTTTAAGCCTTAGTCTTGAGGTCCTTCTCACTGGTGGAAAGGACAAGAAACACCTCAAACACTCCATCACTGGCCACCTCGCTAAAGGGGCAACTCTCCCACAGCTTACAAGGAATGGAAGAGTCCAGGCTCTCACATCTGGCACAGATGCAAAGCCCAGACCAGCCTGACAAAACTGGGATAATTTGGGTACCTCTTCACAACACAACAACAAATCAAAACCCATGAGTTCCACAGGCTGACGTCACTGATGACACCCCAGCCCCCAGAATCTTGGTAACATCTTCAGTCCCCTTTGACACGCACCATCAACACCAGCCTTTGGTCTCAAACACTCACACTTTAAAAGAGGAATGACCACGATGGAAGAGGCAGCTGCTCATGCACAGCACGGCTGCAAAACCTGCACCAGCCTGACATGGCTGCAGTGGAATGGGGCCCCTCTTCACAACACACCCACAAACTGAAGCACAAAAGTACCATAAAATTACCTCACTGATGACAACCATATTTTCTTGGGCTTCTGTCGTATATTCTGCTTTCTCAGACACACATCACCCATGCCAACGCTCCCAAATACCAAGTCTCACATTAAAGCTGACAACAAGGTCACACAGACATGGCCTCAAAAGCCATGACAGGGCAGAGTCGTGGGAAGAAATACTCTCCCCACCTCATGACTTGCAAGGCTGTGTCTGACAAAACAGATATGATAACTCTAGATATGGTACCTCTGGGGAGTTCCAAGTTCAACCCTCTTCTTCTGCAAAGTGAATGTCTGCAGTTCCTTGAACTGCCCTTCATGTCTTCTTCTTATCCTGCAACAGTTTTCCATTTTAGGTCTCACTCAGAGCCCAGCAATGGGACCACAGAGTGTGACCTTGATGGGCCCACTTGAGACGAGCGCTACGGATGAACCAGCACAAGACATTGGACAGCAGGAGAGGTGTCACAGGGATTGTTCTCCCGTATCCAGCAGGAAAAGCCTGGAATATACACAGGTTTAGAATCTCGGCACCGAGATAGTGAAGGAGAGAATGGAATTGGATGGAATGGGACACCCATCACACCCAGAAGAGCTGCAAAGCCCAGATGATCCTGACGTGGCTGTGGGGGAATGAGGACCCTGTCCACAAGACATCCACAAACCACAGCACAACAGGGCCAGGGCATCACTTGAGTGATGACACCACACTGTCCAAAGCTCTGGTCACGTCTCCAGTCCTCCAAAAAAAATATCATCATCAACAGCCTTTGGTCTCTAATACTTGCATTTAAAAGCTGCCGACAAGGTGACATGGACACGGACTTTAAACTGGACATGACACAGCAGAGTTGCAGGATGGAAAACACTCCCAACCTCAGGACTCACCACTCTGAGCCAACCAGGAACTGTGGCCTGCAAAATGCCCCGAGGCCATGGGACAAGGCTGTCCCGCCCCTCCAGAACCTGCATAAAAGCCGGCCCAGAGCCTCTCTCCCTCACACACTTCTCCTGACGCCTTCTCCTTCTGCTCCGGCTGACAAGGTGAGTCTCAAGTCCCTGACCCTGCTGCTCCTGCACTCCTGGCCCCTCTCTGCCAGCACGCTCAGCCCCAGCCTCAGCAGCCTTCACGCCTCCCCACAGCCCCACAACATCCTCCACACTCCCTTGCCCTTCTAAAACTTGACCCTTTGCACCCCTACACCCCTGCCCTGCCGCATCCCTTCTCTTCCAGGCAACCTCCACACCACAGCCATGGCTTGCAACAACCTCTGCCGACCCTGCGGACCCACCCCGCTGGCCAACAGCTGCAACGAGCCCTGTGCCCTGCAATGCCAGGATTCCCGCGTCATCATCGACCCCTCCCCTGTGCTGATCACCCTGCCAGGACCCATCATGACCTCCTTCCCCCAGAACACCGCCGTCGGATCCACCTCCTCGGCTGCTCTGGGCAGTGAGCTCAATGCCCAGGGACAGCCCATCTCTGGTGGATTTGGCTTTGGCCTTGGCTACGGCCTGGGAGGCCTGGGCTGCTATGGCAGAAGGGGCTATGGCTACATCTGCTAAGGGCCCTCAGCACCAGCCCTGGCACCACCAGCTCTGGCCTCTGGCAACAGCTCCTGCAAGCAAAGCACCTCAGCTGGTGGCCTCTCTACTTGTACTTCACTCCTGATTCCTTCATCTTCTTCGTTCTTATCATTCTTTCACTTCAATAAAGTTCTCTTGCATCATAACCTGAGTTGCTGCCTGTTTCTTTTGAATTCCAATGGTCTCAAATCCTCACTCTGTGCAATGCCAGCACTCAGCCATTTTGTTGGATGGAAAGGGAGCAAAGAACATTTCTTATCACATATGTCCCCAGCAGTAACAGTCAAGAACAATATGAGAAATAGGGGAATAGCGGGGAAGCTTCCAGAACATGACACAAGGCCATCACCTCATCGACCAAAGGCTTGGACACAACAATTCTCTCCTGGACACTGCAATGCCAAAGTCACCCCATGCCAGGAAAGCCACGAAAAATTCTCTTCCCCGAAGTGCCCTCAGATAACAGAGGAACAAGAGCACCCACTTGGAAAAGAAATGTGGAGAGCAAGTACTTCCAACCCCTGTGCTCAAGCAGACCCAGGAAGAGCAGGATTTCCGGGACTATGGCCAGTTCAGTTTTGGACTTCCAAGAAGAGGGACCCCATTGCCTCCTACACTCTCTGACCATCCACACACACTGAAGAATTCTTCCTTCCTTTGCACACGGAATTCCATCTCTTTCACTGGTGCACGCGCCCCCTTTCTCTCCATGTCTGTAGCACTGAGAACAACTGGGCTCCCACACACTGGTGACACCCCCTGCCCAGCCTTGTCTCCTCAGCCTTGTCCCAGCTCTCGCAGTCTCTCTTCTAGCAAAGATCCACCAGGCCTTGCAATATCTCATAGCCCTCAAGTGGTCTTTGATCCCCTTCTGCTTCTTCACCTATCGAGGCCAGAACTGTCCACACCACACACATGGGATCTCAGCACTGCTCTAAAGACAGGAAGGGCCACCTCTCACAATATCATGGCAACAATTTTCAGAAATCTGTCTTGGACACTGCTGACACCTCACTGAAGTAATTCCCCACTGCAACCTTCTGGTCACTCTGTCCTCAATCAGCATCACAGGCTCCTGCTCACAAAAGCCACATTACAGACTCTCAGTCCACAGCATTATCCAGGGCCAGTACAGGTCCTGTACAGATGCACATTTCCCTTGCTTGAAATTTGGGAGATTCCTTGAATCCTTAATCTCGAGGTCCTTCTGACTGGTGGAACAGACAAGTGGGTCCTCAGACACTCCTTCACCTGCCACCTTCCTGAAGGGCTAACTCCTCCTATACCCACATGGAATGGAGGAGTCCAGGTGCTCACACCTGGCACAGATGCAAAGCCCAGACCAGCCTAATAGACCTGGGACAGTTTGGGGGCCCTCTAAAGAACACAACCACAAACCCAAAAGCATGAGTTCCACAGGATGACCTCAATGATGACACCACACCTCTACAAAAGTTAGTCACATCTTCACTCCCCTTTGACACGCACCATCAATACCAGCCTTTGGTTTCAAACACTCACACTTGAAAGGAGGAATGACCACGATGGAAGGGGCAGCTCCTCATGCACAGCACAGCTGCAAAGCCCACACCAACCTGACATTGCTGCAATGAAATGGGGCTCCTCCTCACAAGACACCCACAAACTGAAGGACAAAAGTGCTACAAAATTACCTCACTGATGACAACCATATTTTTCTTGGGCTTCTGTTGTATATTCTGGTTTCTCTGACACACATCACCCATGCCAATGCTCCCAAATACCAAATCTCTCATTAAAGCTGACAGCAAGGTCACACAGACACGGCCTCAAATGCCATGACAGGGCTGAGTTGTGGGGAGGAATACTCTTCCCACTTCAAGACTTGCAAAGTGGTGTGGGAGAAAACAGATATGATAACTCTAGATATGGTACCTCTAAAAAGTTAGAAGGACAACGCTCTTCTTCGGAAAAGTGAATGTCTGCACTTCCTTAACTGCAACTCACGTCTTCTTCTTATCCTGCACCAATTTTCCATTCTAGGTTTCACTCACAGCCCAGCAATGGGACCTCAGAGTGTGACCTTGATGGGCCCAGTTGAGACGAGCGCTATGGATGAACCAGCACAAGACATTGGACAGCAGGGGAGGTGTCACAGGGATTGTTCTGCCATATCCAGCAGGAAAGGCCTGACATATAGACAGGTTTAGAATGTTGGCAGCAGGATAGGGAAGGAGAGAATGGAATAGGATGGAAGGGGACACCCATCACACCCAGCAGACCAGCAATACCCAGATGAGCCTGACGTGGCTGTGGGGGAATGAGGACCCTCTCCACAAGACATCCACAAACCACAGCACAACAAGGCCAGGGGTTGAATTCAGTGATCACACCCTACTGTCCAAAGCTCTGGTCACGTCCACAGCCTTCCTCAAAAAACATCTTCATCTTCAAAAGACTTTGGACTCTAATACTTGCATTTAAAAGCTGCCGACAAGGTGACATGGACACGGACTTTAAACTGGACGTGACACTGCAGAGTTGCAGGATGGAAAACACTCCCAACCTCAGGACTCACCACTCTGAGCCAACCAGGAACTGTGGCCTGCAAAATGCCCCGAGGCCATGGGACAAGGCTGTCCCGCCCCTCCAGAACCTGCATAAAAGCCGGCCCAGAGCCTCTCTCCCTCACACACTTCTCCTGACGCCTTCTCCTTCTGCTCCGGCTGACAAGGTGAGTCTCAAGTCCCTGACCCTGCTGCTCCTGCACCCCTGGCCCTTCTCTTCCAGCACGCTCAGCCCCACCCTCAGCAGCCCTCACATCTCCCCACAGCCCCACAACAGCCTCCACACTCCCTTGCCCTTCTAAAACTTGACCCTTTGAACCCCTACACCCCTGGCCCTGCCTCATCCCTTCTCTTCCAGGCACCCTCCACATCACAGCCATGGCCTGCAACACCCTCTGCCGACCCTGCGGACCCACCCCGCTGGCCAACAGCTGCAACGAGCCCTGTGCCCTGCAATGCCAGGATTCCCACGTCATCATCAACCCCTCCCCTGTGCTGATCACCCTGCCAGGACCCATCATGACCTCCTTCCCCCAGAACACCGCCGTCGGATCCACCTCCTCGGCTGCTCTGGGCAGTGAACTCAGTGCCCAGGGACAGCCCGTCTCTGGTGGATTTGGCTTTGGCCTTGGCTACGGCCTGGGAGGCCTGGGCTGCTATGGCAGAAGGGGCTATGGCTACATCTGCTAAGGGCCCTCAGCACCAGCCCTGACACCACCAGCTCTGGCCTCTGGCAACAGCTCCTGCAAGCAAAGCACCTCGCCTGGTGGCCTCTCTACTTGTACTTCACTCCTGATTCCTTCAGCTTCTTCGTTCTTGTCATTCTCTTACTTCAATAAAGTTCTCTTGCATCACAACCTGAGTTGCTGCCTGTTTGTTTTGAATCCCAGTGGCCTCACATCCTCACCATGTGCAATGCCAGCACTCAACTGTTATGTTGGATGGAAAGGGAGCAAAGAACATTTCTTAGCAAATATATCCCCACCAACCAGTAACAACCAACATTGACATGGCAAACAGGGGAGAGGGGCAACCTTCAGGAACAAGACACAAAGCCATCAACTGGTCTACCAAAGGCTTGGACACAACAATTCTCCCCTGGACACTGCTCAGCCAAAGTCACTCTAGGCCAGCAGGGACTTCAAAAATTCTCTTCCCAGCCATGCTATTGAGTCCTCCCCATGAACAGAGGAATAACATCATGCACTTGGGCAGGAACTCCAGGGTGCAAATGCTTCCATCCCTCTTGGTCAAGCAGTCCCAGAAGGAGCACAATTTTCAGAACTATGGCAATTTTGGAGCTCCCAGGACAGCAACCTCATTATCTCCTATATTCTATGAGAAACCACACACACTGAAAAATTCTTGCCTCCTTTGCCCATGGAATATTGTGTCTTTTCACTTGTGCATGTGCCCCCTTTCCCTTCATATGTGCAGTGCTGACAACAGCTGGGCTCCCACACACGGGTGACACCCCTCTGCCCAGCCTTGTTTCCTCAGACTCCCAGCTCTCTCAGTGTCTCCTCAAGCAAAGATTCTCCAGCCCTTGCAATATCTCATAGCCCTCAGCTGGTCTTTGTCCACTACCCCCTTGTGCTTCTTCACCTGCGGAGGACAGAACTGTCCACACCAATCCACACAGGATCCTGCCAGTGCTCTAAAGAGAGGAAGGGCCACCTCCCCTGACTTCATGGCAACAATTTTCAGAAATCTGTCTTGGACACGGGTGACACACTGGTTGAAGTAATGCCCCACAGCAACTGTCTGGTCTTTTTGTTCTCCACCAGCACCACAGGGCCCTGCTCACAAAAGCCACTTTCCAGACTTTCAGCCCACAGCATGATCTGGGGCCCAGTGCCATTCCTGCCCGGATGCACAACTTCATATTTCCGTTGCTTGAACTTTGATTGATTCCTTTAACCCTTAGTCTTGAGGTCCTTCTGGCTGGTGGAAAGGCCAAGAAGTGCCTCAGACACTCCATCACCTGCCAGCTCTCTAAAGGGGCAACTTTCCCACTGCTTACAAGGAATGGAAGAGTCTAGGGGCTCACATCTGGCACAGATGCAAAGCCCAGACCAACCTGACAAACCAGGGATAATTTGGGGCACCTCTTCACAACACAACCACAAACCCAAAACCATGAGTTCTACAGGCTGACCTCACTGCTCTCCAAATCTTGCTCATGTCTTCAGTCCCCTTTGACGCACACCATCAAAACCAGCCTTTGGTTTCAAACACTCACACTTTAAAAGAGGAATGACCACGATGGAAGGGGCAGCTCCTCACGCACAGCACTGCGGCAAAGCTCGCACCAGCCTGACATGGCTGCAATGGAATGGGGCCCCGCTTCACAAGACACCCACAAAAAAACCCATATGAGTGTCACAAAATTACCTCACTGATGACACCCATATTTTCTGTAGGCTTTTGTTGGTTATTTTGGTTTCTCTGACATGCGTTTTCCAAGAAAATCCTCCCAAATACCAGCTCTCACTTAGAAGCTGACACCAAGGTCACACGGACACGGCCTCAAGAGCAGGACATGACACTGCAGAGCTGTGGGGAGGAAACCACTCCCCGCATCGTGACTTGCAAGGCTGTGTCAGACAAAACTGATATTACGACTTCCACTCTGGTACCTCTAGAGCTTAACCAGGTCAACACTCTTCTTGTGAAAAGTGAATGTCTGTAGTTCCATCAGCTGCTCCTCACACATCCTTTCCTCATCCATCGCCAACTATAGATGAACCAACAGGAGACCTTGGGGAGTATGGGAGACAGCTGTAAATCACAGGAACAGCTTCCCATCTTTAGTTAGAAAGGGCTGGAATATGGAAAGGTTTAGAAATTGCACAACATGGTTGGGAGACTGAAAATATGATGGAAGGGGACACCTGTCATCTCCAGAAGAGCTGCAAAGCCCAAACGAGCCTGACGTGGCTGTGGGGGAATGAGGCCCCTCTTCACGACGCACCCACAAAACCACAGCACACCACTACCACGATGATGATGTCCCACATCTCCAAAGCTCTGGTCACGTCTTCAGACCTCCCAGGCAAACAACTTCAACAGCAGCCTTTGGTCTCTAAAACTTGCATTTAAAAGCTGCCGCCACGGTCATGGCCTCAAGAGCAGGACATGACACTGCAGAGTTGTGGGGAGCAAAACACTCCCCACCTCAGCACTCACCAAGCCTGCAAAATGCCCCAAGGCCAAGGGACAAGGTTGTCCCGCCCTCCAGGACCAGCATAAAAGCCGGCCCAGAGCCTCGCTCCCTCACAGCCTTCTCCTGACACCTCCTGCCCCTACTCCTGCTGACAACCAGGTAAGGCTCAAGCCCCCAAACCTCCTGCTCCTGCACTCCTGGCCCCTCTCTTCCAGCACGCTCAGCCCCAGCCTCAGCAGCCCTCACTCCTCCCCGCAACAGCCTCCACACTCCATCGCCCCTCGAACCCCCACAACCCTGTCCTACCTCATCCCTTCTCTTCCAGGTACCCTCCACATCACAGCCATGGCCTGCAACAACCTCTGCCGACCCTGCGGACCCACCCCGCTGGCCAACAGCTGCAACGAGCCCTGTGCCCTGCAATGCCAGGATTCCCACGTCATCATCAACCCTTCCCCTGTGCTGATCACCCTGCCAGGACCCATCATGACCTCCTTCCCCCAGAACACCGCCGTCGGATCCACCTCCTCGGCTGCTCTGGGCACTGAACTCAATGCCCAGGGACAGCCCGTCTCTGGTGGATTTGGCTTTGGCTTTGGCCTTGGCTACGGCCTGGGAGGCCTGGGCTGCTATGGCAGAAGGGGCTATGGCTACATCTGCTAAGGGCCCTCAGCACCAGCCCTGACACCACCAGTTCTGGGCTCTGGCAACAGCTCCTGCAAGCAAACACCTCAGCTGGTGGTCGTCCTACTTGAACCTGACATTGGATCCCTCCCACTCTCTGCTTCTGTCTAGTCATTCTTTTGCCTAAATAAAATTTTCCTGCAGCAAAGCCTCAGATGCCTCCTGTTCTTATGCCAGACTTCTTGCAACTACACCCAGCACAGATACTTTGCTCCCAGCCTAAAGAGCTGCAGTCTCCCTGACACCATCTTCACCCTCAGAGGGGTGCCAGGACCACCCAAGGAAGCTCCCATTTCCTTGTCCCCTTTTCCTGCAAGTGCCTCGGTTTACCAGGGTTTCCAGGCCATCACATCCCTTTCTGCAAGTTCCTCAGCGGACCCAGGTTATTGTTGCCTTGTCCACCTGGCTGGACAAGTCCCCATTCCACCTCCCTGGGAGACTCCAGGCCAGGATCTCACCTTGTTATGAGGTCTTCAACTGATCCCTGATGGAGATCCTCCTTTCCCCCCTCACTGCAGGGACCCACTAAGGGAGCTTCCAGGGCACCTTCCTCCCTGTTCAGGGTCCCTGGATCATCTGTGCTGGTGACCCCAAGCCACCAACCCTCTGCTCTGAGGTCACACATCACATCCCCATTATGACTAGACTCCCACCGAGTCACTGTGGATTCCTGAGGTGCAGCATGGAGACCTGGCAACAAGGTGCAGGAACAAGCCTGTGACCCTGCTGAGAAGATGGTGCCCCTTGTGCCACCTTCCTGCCTCTTTGCCTCCCAGTTTTGACACTCCAACATGGATTTTTTGGGTCAAAAAGATCTTTGCTCTCCCCAAATTGCTTCTCACTACTGACGTTCACTCTTTCTTCTCCTTTGATGTGTTTTTTTTTTCTCTGTACAAAGGCTCCCGGCAAAGAGGTGAGCTCTGGGCTGACACACGAGTTCAAAGTCTCCAGGGCTATTGGCAGCACTAAAATATTCATCAAAAGCAAATTAAAATAACATCTCTCGAGCAGCTGGAGCCCAGAGAGCCAGAGAACTCCAAGCACAGCTGGATTCAGATTTGGTTCAAAGAAGAAGAGTTTGCTGACGAACAAAGCCCTTCCTTAAAACCAAAACTAAACAGCCCCTGCAGTTGAGCTGGGAAAGGAGAGAGGGAATAGTTTGGAACTGTTTGGCCTTTTTATTTCTCGATTTAGTTAAATAGTGCATTTCCCCTGGTTGGCCTTGAGGCACCAACTTCAGCTCATCTTAAAATAAAGTCTAACCCATAAAAAGACAAATTTAAGTAATCCATGCTCTTATACTCATTCACCTTGGAGTTCATCCAGTTTGACATCAACACTTGGACTGAAACAAGAGCAGGATTTCACCTTCCCAAGGTCCTGGGACATGCCCAAGCAGCCAGGCCCAGCGGGATGTCTGTCTCATCCCAAACCTGCGCCAGAGACGCTCTTTTTGGGCACAGTCAGCTCACGTGGGTTCCAGGGAACACTGGGAGGAGGCTCAGATCCACATCCACAGTGCCCTGTGCCCACATTCCTCTCTCCCATCCACCCTGGGAAATCCAGGTCCCTTGGGTTGCTTCCTGCCCGGTTCTCTGCACTCCATCCGAGAAGACCCCGATGGGTTGGGCTGGAAGAGGTGGCATCTCTTCCAGTGCCTCTCACGATGGGATTCACACCCACCTAGCCAAGATCCCACTCCCAGAATAACCCCAAACCCCATCATGGTGCAGTGGCAGGTTCATCTCCCTCCTCCAGAGGACTGGACTCGACAAGACACAAATCCAAAATGATGGTGGAAAGGACATTCTTGTGCGGCAGCTGCTCCCAATCCGATGAAGAGAGTTTCTTGGAATATCTGTGGCCCATCACCCCCATCCCCATCCCAGTCTTCCCCCTCTGTGCTTTTGGATAATTCCCACTGCCAAAGGGCTGCACATTGTGGGGAGCGACCCCAAATCCCTATGGAAACTGGCACAGGCCATCCTGTGGGACAAGGCCTGGAAAAGGGGTCACTGCTGGTGTGCTGCTCCCTAAAAAAGAGCCGCAAAGCTGGAATTTTAGTAGGGAAGAGATGCTTAGAGCTGTCTCACCTGGGCTCCTGGAGCTTGGCTGCAGCCATAAAGCATCATCCTCGGACAGCTTCCACCTGGGATAGGCTGTACCTGGGAATCTCATACCCATCTGCCCCACTTTCCTACGAGGCACGGGGAGGGCAGAGCAGGGAGTGGGGCTGGACCCAAAACCGGACCCGTTCCAGAGAAATAGGTCACCCACAAGGAAGCTTCGTTACGGAAACGACGCCTCACACGAAGCAGCGGTTCTCCGACAGGATCTGGCAAAGCCACCCGAGCTTTATCCTGCCGGCTGGAAGGTCCTCTGGGATGTCCTCTGGATCATGTCACGCAGACGCCCTGCCCAGATGAGCTAATGGGTCTGCTGCAAGCTTTGATCCTCAAATCCCAAGGCCTTGTTAGATAACATCAGAAGCCTGGGTGATATTTCATTAACAAACGAGTCTGTCCCATGTGGTCGCTGCAACTTTATCCCTTTCCCCTGTGATCCTCCCTCGTGTTCCAACATTTCTTTGGTTAATTAGCCCCAGAATTAGCATATTTAAGCTCCAAAATTACTACATTTAATGCAACACCGTGGTTATTCGAGTGCTGTCACAGCAGCTCTTGGCTGCACCACCTCCCAGCAATTCCTTGGCCGAAATACGGGTTTATCCCTAATTAGTCTCCCAAAACTTGCAGGAGGCAGCAGGAAGATCTTATTCTCCCACCAGCAGGTGGAAAATCTTCCTTGGCTTTTCCCCCCATCCCTGGGATTGTTCAAGGTCATGTTGGAGCAACCTGGCCTAGTGGAAGGTGTCCCTGCCTGTGGCAGGGGGTTGGAATGGGATGATTTTTATTTATGGGAATTATTTTATTCCAACCCAAACCCTTTTATTCCATAATTTCGCCGTGAAGTGAGGTGGAAGCGTGGACGCAGCTGGATCTGACTCACCAACGTGAGGTTTCTTCTTGCCAAACCTCAGTGTCTCGTGGAGGATGCAGGACTGACGTGGAATTAGCTGGCATGGAGAAGGAGCTTCAGCGTCCATCCCTGGCTCCGTGGGTGAGATCAGCCAGGGAATCCTCTAAAACACCAGGTGGGAACAACACCAAGACCCCTGGGAGTGGGATTTTGGAACTGGGAAAGGCCTGGGCACATTCTGGGACTCAGCCAGCTGGGAGAGGGGATGGGCACTTCCAGGGGACAGAGGCACAAGGTGACATCTTTTAATATGCAAAAATGACCCCCCAATTCCCAGCAAGGAGGTCCTCAAGGATTCAGCCTTCCCTGAGACTTTCCCAGAGGAACAGGGAACATTTCCAGGTCTCAGCCAGGAGAAAAGGAATGAAAAACTCTCATTCTATCGCTCCTCGACACTGGGGCTATCCAGGGCTTTGGCGGGAGGACTGTGGGAGTTCCTGGCTGGGTCTCCCTTAATTCCACTTTCAAAATTTTAATTTAGAGCAAAGCCCTGCTTTTGCTTCGCAAAAAATCCCAAAGGAAAAGCCAGCTGGATGTGGGGGTGGAGGGGGTGCCTTCAAAACCATCCCCCACACGCAGGAAAGCTCTGCTCATTTTTAGTCTCGGCTTAAGTGCATTAAAAGTGATTAAAACGTTTTCACATCGAAATCCCTTTTGATGAGCCCCTTTGGGGGGGGTCACCTAGGAACCCCCTTTCCCTGCACCCCCTTCCTTTCCTGCAGCCTTTTCCTTGCTCCTGCACCCCTTCCCATGAATTCCCTTAAAACCCTTTCCTTTCCTTTCCTTTCCTTTCCTTTCCTTTCCTTTCCTTTCCTTCCCTTTCCTTCCCTTTCCTTCCCTTTCCTTCCCTTTCCTTCCCTTTCCTTCCCTTTCCTTCCCTTTCCTTCCCTTTCCTTCCCTTTCCTTCCCTTTCCTTCCCTTTCCTTCCCTTTCCTTCCCTTTCCTTCCCTTTCCCCTGTACGTGCATCCCCTTCCCATCCACCCTTCCCTGTCCCTGCACCTCCATTCCCTTCTCTGCACCCCCATTCCCTTCCCCTGCACCTCATTTCCCCACCCGCTTCTCTTCCCCTGCACCCCCTTCCCTTATCCCTCTTCCCTTCCCAAAATCTTCTCCCCTGCTCCCGCTCATTTCCCCTCCTCCTGGGCACGGACTACATTTCCCGACGAGCCAAGCGGCAGCGCCCCATGACGATTGCGGAAGGAGCCGAGCGCAGCCGAACCCTCACCGGGCCGAGACGAACCGATTCGAGCGAAGCCGAACTCAGCCGAGCCCCTAACGAGCTGACCCGAGTGAGCCCGAAAGCAGCCGAGCCACCACCGAGCTGAGTTCAGCCGAACCTAGCCGAGCATCCACGAAGCGGCCACGAGCAGACCCGAGCACAGCCGAACCCAGCCGAGCCTACACCGAGCCGAGCCGCGCGCAGCCGAACACAGCCGAGCCCCCTCCGACTCAACCCGAACCCGCACCGAGCCGAGAGCAGCCGAATTCAACCGAGCGGATCCGAGCGCACCCGAGTGGCCCCGAATCCAGCCGAGGGTGAGACGCGCCCCTCACCCCATTGCGGGACATTTGAGGGGAGAGGAGCCCCCCCAGACCGGTGGGGACGAGAAGCGGGGGGTCCCCAAAGTGGGGGGACAGGACGGCGGGGAGGGCAGGGGGACGGGAGGTTGTGGGTTGGGAGGGGGGACGCGCTGCGGGACGGGAGGGTGTGCGGGGAGATGGGGGTGCAGGAGTGGGATTTGGGGTGCAGGGGAGGTGGGGAGGGGTTAGGACTGGGTTCAGAGCTGGGATTTGGGGTGCAGTGCTGAGGTTTGAGGGGCAGGGGAGGCTGGGGATGCAATCCTGGGTGCGGACCTGGGATTTGGGGTGCAGGGAAGGGTTAGGTTGCAAACATAGGACCTGGGGTGCAGGGGGAAATTTGAGGTTCAGGGGGAGATCTGCAGTGCAGACCCGGGGTGCAGAGGGAGATTTGGGGTACAGAAGGAGAACCTGGGGTGCAGGGGGAGATTTGGGCTGCAGAGACAAGACTTGGGGGTTCAGGAGTAGATCTGGGATGCAGCCCTGAGGTGCGGGGGGGGGGATCTGGGGGTGTGGGAGGCGATTTGGGGGTGCAGAAGGAGATTTGGGGCACACACCTGGGGGTGCAGGTGCCCCTCCCTTTCCAGAGGCTGGGCCAGTGCCACGTGGCAGGTCTGGCCCTGGCCCAGGTGGCCTCCAGCTGAGGAGTTTCAGCCCCGTCACAGCCAAACACGCCCCTTTTTGCCCAGAAACGCAGAAATTTCCCCCCAAAACCCCCATCCCACCCGCCTGGGCTGTGGGGGATGCCCGTGGGTGCCCGCACCAGGGTGGTCCGTGCAGGGGTGATCCCAGCTCGTCCCCCCGGCTCCTCCCTGCAGGGTTTTGGCCATGACGGAGGTGACCAAGCGCATCCTGGTGACAGGTGGCACCGGCCTGGTGGGCAGAGCCATCGAGAAGGTGGTGGCCGATGGAGAGGGGCGGCCGGACGAGGAGTGGATCTTCGTGTCCTCCCGAGACGCCGACTTGACGTGAGTCGGGCTTTTTCCCTTGGAAATTTGCTCTACCAACCCCAACAAACCCCAGAATTTCCCATCCCTGGACTCGGTTTTTCCTCGGAATCTCCCCAGTCTGCTCTGGTGACCCCAAAATTTCCCATCCCAGAATTTGGGTTTTCCTTGGAAAGATCCCAATCTGCTCTGTTGACCTCACCCAATCCCAAATTTTCCCATCCCGAGGTTGGGTTTTTCCTTAGAAACTCCCCAATCTGCCGCCACCGAACCCCAACATTTCCTCTTCTAGGATTGGATTTTTTCTCGGAAACACCTCAATTTGCTCTGCTGACCCCACTGAATCCCAAAATTTCCCATTCCAGGAGCAGCTCCGAGACCAAAGCCCTGTTTGAGAGGCACAAGCCCACCCATGTCATCCACCTGGCCGCCATGGTCGGAGGCCTTTTCAAAAACATCCGCTCCAACCTGGATTTTTGGGTGAGCACCCACGGAATTGGCACTGCCGGGATCCCTGTGGGTGCTGCGCTCCCTAAACTGGGATATGGGCACACAAGGATGTGGCTTGCTTTGCTCTCCTGGAGCCAAACCGGAGCTCCAGTGGTTTCTGGAGTTATTAATGAGTTGTTGGTGAAGGGATTTGGGGATCCTCGACCCCACAATGTTGATAAATGCCCCTTTTCCCAGAGGACAAACATCCACATCAATGACAACGTCCTGCACTCGGCCCACGAGTCAGGGGTGCAGAAGGTGGTCTCCTGCCTCTCCACCTGCATCTTCCCGGACAAGACCACCTACCCCATTGACGAGACCATGGTGAGAATCCCCATTCCCACGCAAAATCCAGGGAAAGTCCCTGCCCTGCTTAATTTATCTGCTCTGATGTTCCCAGATCCACAACGGGCCGCCTCATAGCTCCAACTTTGGCTACTCCTACGCCAAGAGGATGATTGATGTCCAAAACAGGTGAACTGGGGACAATGGGAGCAGCCATTGGTTTTCAAGGCAAGGGGAATCCAGTGGGATTTCCAGTTGGAAGCTGGGGAGATACCTGGGCTCAGCAGGTGAAGGTGCTGCTGGCCGGGGTTTTTTTGGGGGCACATCAGTGCTGGAGGAAGGGGCTTGACAGCCCACCCACCATGCCTTCCCTGCTCTCATCCAGGGGTTATTCCGAGCAGCATGGCCGACGCTTCACCGCCGTCATTCCCACCAACGTCTTTGGGCCGCACGACAACTTCAACATCGAGGACGGCCACGTCCTGCCGGGGCTCATCCACAAGGTCTACCTGGCCAAACGTGAGGGTGGCAGGACTTCCAGGGATTTTCTGGGGAGAAATGAGGGTTGTTTTTTTTTTCTTTCCCACCTGCTCTGTGGGGTGGTTAGAGGTGGCTCTGGTGGTCATGGCTCCTTCCTCCTTCAGAGTCCGGCTCTGCTCTGACCGTCTGGGGAACGGGCAAGCCCAGGAGACAGTTCATCTATTCCCTGGTAGGTGTGGCCTTGGGAAGCAGGGAATGGGGCTGGAGGACCCACTGGCAGGACCCCAGAGGGGTCTGAACCCCCCCCGGCTTCTCCTGGGCCATCCCCAGAGTTGTGTCCCCTTGGGATGGGAGGGCTGGGGGACGTCAGTGACCCCTCCAAGAGTTGTCTGCTTTTCCACAGGACCTGGCCCGACTTTTCCTTTGGGTCCTGCGGGAATACGATGAGGTGGAACCAATCATTTTGTCAGGTAAGCCCTGGCTGCCCCCAAGAAGTCCCCTCTCCATGAGGGAACAGCCACGATCTTTCCCTTCTCCACAGTGGGAGAAGAAGATGAAGTCTCCATCCAGGAAGCGGCAGAGGCCATCGCGGAGGCCATGGAATTCAGGGGAGAGCTCGTTGTATCCTTCACAAAAGGTTAAGCCCCTCTTCCCACCAGCTCCCCTGGGAGATTCCATGATCCAGAGGATCCTTCCCACCAAAAGAGCAAAAGCAAGACCTGTTCTTCCTCCTTAATTCTTCCCATCCCAGTTTGACGCCACCAAGTCCGACGGGCAGTTCAAGAAGACGGCCAGCAATGCCAAGCTCCGGCGGTACCTGCCCGGATTCCAGTTCACACCTTTCAGGAAAGGTGAGGTGGGGGAGTCTGCAGGAGACACTGGGGGTCCTACCCCGTGCCATCAGCCTTGGTGGCATTGAGGTGGTCCATCCTTCCTGGGTGAGGAATGAAGGTGGTGAAACTCCTTGCCCAGGGAGGTGGTGGTTTCTCCATCCCTGGAAATATCCAAGGTCAGGTTGGATGGGGCATGGAGCAGCCTGGTCTCTTGGGAGGTGTCTCCTTGCACGGTGGTTGGATGAGAAAACCTAAAGAAGCCCCTTCCAACCCACCCTATTCCATGATTCTCTGACCAAAATCCATTCCAAATCCCTCAAACTAGTCCCATGATTCTCTGACTAAAATCCATTCCCAGTCCCCCAAACCCATCCCATGATTCTCTGAGCAAAATCCATTCCCAATCCCCCAAACCCATCCCATGATTCTCTGAGCAAAATCCATTCCCAATCCAAAAGCCCATCCCACGATTCTCTGACCAAAATCCATTCCCAATCCCCAAACCCATCCCATTTTCTCCCTCCCCAGCTGTGAAGGAAACCTGTGCCTGGTTCAATGCCAACTATGCCAACGCCAGGAAGTGACGGCACCGGGACTGGCACCACCCGGCACCGGGATCGTCCTCTTCAACTCAGGGTTGTCCTTTGCTGGGGCAGAGGACAGGGCTGGGGGTGGGGTGACAGTGACATTTCCAAAGTAAAAATGGGAGCCCGGGGAGCAGCTCCCACATTCCTGCCCCACTGCTGGGAGCGGCGCAGGATGCCCAGGGCAGGGGGGGAGGAAAGTTGGGGCATCCCAAAAAGATCCCAAATCAAGTGGTAGGAGCCAACTGTGTCCAAGAGGGTGGTGGCTCTGAGCTGTTAATGAGCTACACTAATTACCTGCAATTAGGTGTAGTAAAGGGAAGGCAATCGGGATTCCAGGGCATGGAAATGGCAGCAGGGAATTTGCTGCTGCTCTTGGCATGTGGGGATGATCCCACAGCCCCCTGTCTCAGGATAGGAATGGGAAAGACTCCAGCTGTAAATGTGGCATTTATTAAAATATATGCAAACAGCATAAAACTGGTGGGATAATGAACATCTGCCCTGTACCCACATCCAGTGGCATCCTTAGGGTCCATGATCTCCACCAGGATCTGGAATAGCCATAAAAAGAGTTAAAACCCCTCAGGGAGGGCGTAGAGGGTCAAAAATGGTGGGAGGAATCCATGGCCAAGCTACTGCTGGTGGTGTGGATGTGACAGAATTCCTGCCCGGGAATCGCTTTCTTCCGGCACTGCTGCCCAGCCCTGGTGAGCCCCTGGCACAGGGACCTACAGAGGAGACACCCATCAGCACCCCAGGAAGCCACCAGCAGTGGGGTCTCCCCCTGAGGTGACACCAAGACATGGAGAAGGGACATTCTGGGTGGTTGGTGCTCACATGTTGGCCCTTGGGCTGCAGGGTTTGGGCTCCCAGAGCTTCCCAGCATCCATGAGCGGCTCCAGTGTCACCTGGTTTGGGAAGAAGGGGGTTCCTGCAGATGTCCCTTGTCCCCTGGGGTGCCTGGGCCATCCTTCAGGACACCCTATTCCACCCCAAATTCCTCCCTGTATGTCATATCCCCAGCTCTGTCTGTCTCCCAGTGGGTTGTCCCACCACCCAGAGGTGCCACCATGGTGAAGACACCCCAACCTTGGAGGACCTGACCCTCAGTGAGACCCAGGTGGCCCCCAAGAGCAGGTTTTGGGGGACAACACCAACATGGGGACATCCCACTCAGCACCTTACCCCACATGAGCTTGGTGTTGTCCTCTGGCCACCGGGGTTGGGTGACACCTGCCGTGTGAATTCGGGAATGTCCCTGGCCACCTCTTGGGGCTGCTCCAGGTGTGAGGGGTCTGCAAGAACATGGCAGGGGTGGGGATACCCTCCCAGTGCTCCTGTCCCCAGGCAGAGGATGGGGACACTCTGGGGTGGTGTCACATGCCCTGGCAGAGCTTGGGGACACTCTGGGATTAACACACGTGTCCCAGCACAAGGTGGGGACGTGTCAGGGTTTCGGATCCGTGTCCTACAGCCACCACACCTCCCACCTTGTGGGCACCTCTCATCTCGCAGGCAGCTCATCTCCATCCTGTCCAGCTCCTCTTGCAGCAGCTCCATATCACATTCCCTGTGTGGGAAGAAGGAAAACCGGACTCCTGTCACCTTGGTGGCTTCTGTGTCACCACCACCACGTAGACATGCACCTCTCCAGCCTCTCCACACCCTTCTCTGGGCAGAAATAGGTCAGGGAGTTGGGAAGAGGTGCCCAGAAGCCATAGGAAAGCCATCAGGATACATCCTGTCCTTTCCTGGAGACCTCTGCCAAATGGCTCCAGGATGGGACACCCAGGGATGGGACATTGAGCAGAAACAGGACATGGAGTTGGGATGAGATGCCCCAAAACCACAGGAAACCCATCCAAGATGTGTCCTGTCCTTCCCTGGAGACCTCTGCCAGATGGCTCCAGGGTGGAACACCCAGGATGGGAAATTCAGGATGAGGCACCAAGGATGGGATGCCCAGGATGGAACATCTGAACAGAAATGGTGCAAGGAGTTGGGATGAGGTGTCCAAAAGCCATAGGGAGGCCACCAAGATGTGTCCTGTCCCTTCCTGAGAACTTCTGCCAGATGGCTCCAGGGTGGAAAATCCAGGGTGGGACACCAAGGATGGCACCCAGCAGCTCCCAAGGGTTCCATGCCACCTCCTCAACCATCTCCTACCTCTCCGGCGTGGAGGTGAGCCGGTACCGGGGCTCTTCCCGAGGAACCACTGGCCGGATCCTTCCGGCACCACGGCAGGCAGATGCCAGCAGCCAATGCCCTGTGGGAAAACGAGAGGGTGGGAGAGGACAGAGCTCCCCCTCGGGTGGTGTGTCCCCAACCACTGCCCCCACACTCGTCCCCACCTGCCACAGCAAGGACCAGGAAAGTGGAGATCGCTGGGATGCCGAGGGCGCTGGAAGCGAGGAAGAGGAGGAGAAAGATGGCCCGGAATGACGCCGGCACCAGTGGGAGAACCAGGAGCGTGAAGTATGAGCCGTATGGGACGCAGGAGGAGGTGGCACTTTGGCTCTGACCTGTGGGACGGGGAAGAAGAGCCTGGTGTTGGCACCCATCAGCTCCCATCAATCCTCCAGCCCCCCTTCCCGCTCACCACCCAGGTCAGGGATGGCTTTGAGGTGCTCCAGGTGCTTTTCCAGCTGGCTTCGTGCATCTTCCAAGGCTGCCAGCATCAGCTCCAGGCTCTGGTTGACCCTCCGCAGCTTCTCCATCACTTCCTGAAGGACCAGGATGTTGTCTGCATATGAAAAAGATGGATACAGCAGTGGGATGAGCCAGGGGAGATGCACCCCGGTGTGAAAAATGGGATTCCATGAATCCCATTGGAATGGGATTTGCCGTGTTCCCACCTGGTTGGGGACGAACGTCCTGAGGTCTTTCCTGCTCCTGATGGAGGTTGGATGGGACAACCTGGTGCCCTCCCCGGAGCTCCGCAGCCCCACGGCTGCTCACATTCCCTGTGAGGAGGTAAAAGAGGTCGCATCAATCCTGAAGTGGGATATGGGAATGTTGCAGCATCCCAACGCTGGCTCGTACCCATCCGGTGGGCGATGTCCTGCACGAGCTGGGCCACGGGGGTCTCATTCAGCGCCAACCTCATCCAAGTCTCCCAGAGCTGCTCCTGAGGTGAATATTTGGGGGGTGATGATGGGGGAATGCTGGTTTTCCCCATGGACACCCCAAATGCACCCCTGGGTACTCCCAGCACGGGATGGGAAGACAGAGGAGGGGGTTTGGGGACATAAAGTATGGAAAAAGCTGCAAACTCACCCCAGAACTTGGCCTTCACCCCCCCAAAAACCATCCCTACACCAAACAAAGAGGCTGCCCAGGATGAGGAATCCCAGAATCCAAATTTCCCAGCCAGAGGGAGTCCCACAGCCACGGGACAGTAACAGGAGTCCAGGTGTGACATCTCCTGGGATGTGGCTTCATCCTAGAACTGGCTGTCACCCGTGGTTGTTGTGAAGGGGATTTGTGGGGGGAACCCCAGCTCTGGGGGCGGGTCCCCACCTTCTCTGAGAAGGCAGCGAGGCCCAGCGACCCCAAAAACCCGGCAGTGGCGCAGAGGAGCAGCACAGCCCGGGAGCTTTGGAGCAGCATGATGGGAATGGAGAGGGTCCTATGGGGAAAAGAGGGTAAGGAAAAGCCCGCCATACTCATGGAAAAATTACAGGACCCCCCTCCCCAAATTTCAGGGTCCCCTCCACCAAGGGAACCTCCCCTAGTCCCAGGGATGCCAGTGGGTGAGGAGCACCCTGGAGTGGGAAGCAGCTCCTACATCCACCGACAAATTAGGGGACACCCCCTCGGAGGGTACCCCCCACAAAACCGCGGATGCCGACGGGTGGGGGACCTGTGGGGCGAGGAGCGTGGGGAGCACCTCCCACATCCACGGACAACTTTGGGGGACCTCCCCCACGCCAAATTTACTCCCCCACCCCCATGGTGGGGATTCCCCCCGTGGCCCTAAAGGTGCTGGGGCACCGCTGAGCACTGCGGGGAAGGTTTGGAAAGGTTTGGGAGCAGCCGGGAATTCCCTCCAGGACCCCCACGCGTGGACCTGCGCTAACCACGTGGCGCCGGCGCCTGCGCAGTTTCCCTTCCTTGCTCCTTTCACCCCGCCCCTTAAAGGCGGATCCACCAATAGGAGAACGGGGTGTGTCTACGCGAGGCCAATCAGCGCCGGGGGTGTGGCTCCGGGGGCGTGGCCTCGCATAGCGATGGAGGCGTCCGAGCTCTGGGTCGGGTTCGTGGGCGCCGGGCGCATGGCCGGGGGACTCGTCCGGGGGCTGCTGCAGGCGGGTACGGCATGGGGGGAGACAGGAGGGTCCGTGACACACGGGCAGGGGAGGGGACATGGGGACAGTCCTGGTCTGGCGCCTTCCCGGCGTCCCTGCGCGTCCTGCGGCGCGGGGATGTGTGGGGGGACATGGGGACAGCGCTGGTCTGGACGCTCCCTGCACTCCCTTCCCTGTTGTCCAGTGGAGGGACATGGGGACAGTCGCGTCCTGACCCGTTCCGAAAGTCCCAGCCCGCCCCTGAGTCCCTGTCCTCCAGTGCAGGGACGTGAGGACAACCCTGTCCCTGTCCTCGTTCCCAAGGTCCGAGCCCTTCCCGAGGTCTCTGTGCTCCACTGGAGGGACATGGGGACAGCCCTGCCTTGGCCTGTTCCCAAGGTCCCAGCCCTTCCCCGGGTTCCTGTCCTGCACTGGAAGGACACGGGGACAGCCCTTTCCTGCTGCTCTCCCCCGGGGACCCTGCTCGTTCCTGGTGTCCCTGTCCCCCAGATTAGTGTGGGGACATGGGGACAGCCCTTTCCTGCTGCTCTCCGCCGGGGACCCTGCTCTTTTCTGGTGTCCCTGTCCCCCAAATTAGTGTGGGGACATGGGGACAGCCCTTTTCTGCAGTCCTCCCCAAGGTTCCTGCTCTCCCCAGGGTCCCTGCCCTCTGTGAGGTTCCTGTCCCCCATATCAGTGTGGGGACATTGGGACAGCCCTGTCCTGCCTCTCTCCCTGACATCCCTGTCCCACAGATAGTGAGAGCACAGCCCTGTCCTTGCTCCCCGTGTGTCCCAGATTGTCCCTGTCCCATAGCACAGTGTGGGGACAGCCCTGCCCATTAGGGCCACCTCCATTGTCACTGCACCCTGCCACAACTGGTGCCAGCCACCACAGCAGGATCCATCCCCAGCCCCCTTTGCTCCATGTCCCCCTTTGGGATCGTGCTGGGATTGGAGGAATCACATCCCAGTGGAAATTGGGGTGTCTGGGCTGTGCTGGGGTGTCTCCCCCCAACCCTGGGGCCACCCTGGCCACTCACCCCCATTCCCTGTGTCCCCCAAGGGAAGGTTCCAGCCAGCAACGTCCTGGCCAGCGCTCCCTCGGACAAAAACCTGGATGCTTGGCGGGTGAGTGGGGCCAAGGGGGTGGGAGATTTTGGGGTGTCCCTCACTGTGGGGTCAGAGCACCCTTTCCCCCACACTGGGGGTTTGGCTCATCCTTCCCAGGTCTGGGTGAGATCCAGGCAGAGCCTCGGTGGCTTTGTGACCAGAGCAGGTCCCCAGGCCGTGTCCCTGCCTCTGGACGTGCCGTTACCGTGGGGGTGCTGTTTTTGGGATGCTGTTTTTGGGGGTGCCGGGCTGTGATCCCTCTCCCTGTCCCTGGGCAGGAGTTGGGCTGCCGGACCACGCACTGCAACCTGGAAGTGGTGCACAGGAGCACCCTGGTCTTCCTGGCCACCAAACCCCACATCCTGCCGGGTGTCCTGGAGGAGATCCGTCCTGCTGTGGGGTCCCACCACGTCGTCGTGTCACTCGTGGCCGGTGTCACCATCCAGACACTGCAGCGGGTGAGACTCCTCCTTCTCCTTTTTCTTCTCCTCCTTTTCTCCTTCTCCTCCTTCTCCTTTTCCTTCTCCTTCTTTTCTCCTTTTCTCTTGCTCCTCCTTTTCTCCTTCTCCTTCTCCTTTTCTCCTCTCCTGCTCCTCCTCTCCTGCTTCTCCTTTTCTCCTTCTCCTCCTTCTCCTTTTCCTTCTTTTTTTCTCCTTTTCCTTCTCCTCTTCTCCTTTTGCTTCTGTTTCCTCTTTCCTTCTCCTCCTCCTCTCCTTTCTTTTTCCTCTTCCTCTTCCTCCTCCTCCTCTTCCTTCTCCTCCTCCTCTTCCTCCTCATCCTCCTCCTTCTCTCCTCCTTTTTCCTTGTCCTCATCCTGGTTCTCCTCTTCCTTCTCCTTCTCCTTCTCCTTCTCCTTCTCCTTCTCCTTCTCTTCCTCTTCCTCTTCCTCTTCCTCGTCCTCCTCCTTCTCCTTTCTCTCTTCCTTCTTTTTCATCTCTCATTCTCCTCTTCCTCCTTTTCCTCCTCCTTCTCTCCTTTCTCCTCCATTTGCACCCAGGCCCACGCAGGACACACCGCTGCAGCCTTGTCCCCACCCGGCTGCACCTCCAGCTCCCTCCCCATGCTCCTCACTTCTCCACCAGCCTGATGGGTGACACCCTCCGGTGTCCCCAGTCACCCTTGGGTACTTCCCAGGGCTGGCACCCCTTCTCCCATCCCCATCTTTTCCCAGCTCCTCCCGCCCTGGACCAAAGTGCTGCGGATCATGCCCAACCTGCCCTGCGTGGTGCAGGCAGGGGCCATGGTCTTCTCCCGGGGCAGCAACGCGGGTGACGAGGAAGCCGCGCTCCTCAAGAGCCTCCTGTCCTCCTGCGGCCTCTGCGAGGAGGTCCCCGAATCCTACATCGACATCCACACCGGGCTCAGCGGCAGCGGTGTGGCCTACGTAAGCCAGCGGGACAGGGGACACTGTCCTGGGATTTGGGGTGCCCCCTCCCCTTGCTCCAGGCTCACCCCTGGGTGCTCCCCTCTTCCCAGGTGTACCTGTTTGCCGAGGCGCTGGCCGAGGGCGCGGTGAAGATGGGAATGCCGGGCGCCTTGGCCAGCAGGATCGCGGCGCAGACGCTGCTGGTGAGTCCTTGCCACACACCGGCATCGCCCCCCTTCCCTCCTGCCCCTGGGCTCCACAACATCCGTGGGGATGAGGGAGGAGGTGCTGGATGCCGCTCTGCCTCGGTTTCCCCTCTTGGAAGCAAAAATGAGGCCACCAGAAGGACGAAGAGCATGGCGGTGGGAACAGTCCCTCGCCATGGGGGTGTTGGGATGGTGATGCCATCCAACCATGGAAAGGGGAGTTTGAGAAGTCCCAGATGTCACCTTCTGGGTGTCCTGGTGTGCCGTAGGGTGCAGCGAAGATGCTGCTGGAGACAGGGGAGCACCCGGCCAAGCTGCGGGGGGACGTCTGCACGCCCGGGGGCACCACGATCTACGCCCTGCACCAGCTGGAGAAGGGAGCGCTCCGGGCCACCGTCATGGATGCTGTGGAGGCGGCCACCAACCGGGCGTGTGACATGGCCAAGGACTAGTGGATGAGCCCCTTCTGGGACAGGAGGGGTGATGGGGACCAAAGCGAGCTCCTCTGAGGAGTAAGATCCTGACATCTTCAATGTGGATGAGGGTGGGAGGTGGTGTGGACACGTGTTACCTCTGCAGGGCTGGAACCAAATAAACGTGGCCAGAGCAATGGGGGCTGTGGCTTTTTGTGGTCCATGTGGCCCCTGGGGGGCTGTGGAAGTCACCACTTCCGTGGGGAGGTGACATCCATGACTTCCAGGGATGGAGCTGGTGCCACGCTGGCTCTGTGCTTGCTGGGGATAGTCCTGGCACCAAGGTCACCACAAGGATGAAGCTGGTGTGGGATGTGCGGCACCGGAGAGAGATTTTTGGGAATGAGGTGATGCCAGTTTAACCCTGCTGGGGCTGGGAGAATGGCTGGATCCCTATGGTCAGAGCCACATCCATGAGGATGCTGCCCACGTTCCGGAACTATGGGCAAGAGCTCAACCAGCCACAATCCCTCCCTAGCACCAGGGAATGGGATGGAAGCCCTGATCTGCTCCCATCTCCAGGAATATCGAGGGGGTAGAAACTCAAACTTGCCCATCAGGAGAGGATCTGAGCCTTTTGCACACCCTAATTAAGCTCTACTTGCTTCCCAGCACCTGCACAGATGCAATTAGAGATGATTTGGGAACTGCTTTGAGGATGAAAAGGTTTTTTCCGGGCAAAACATCACTGGTGGGAACATCTGGATGCTGAGCCCTGACTTTGGATAAGGGCCTGGAGTGCCAGGACACTGGGAAAGGCTTCCCACTGCCAGAGGACGGGGTTAGATGGGATATTGGGAAGGAATTCCTCCCTGGGAAGGTGGTGAGGAACTGGAATGGAATTCCCAGAGAAGCTGTGGCTGCCCCTGGATCCCTGGAAGTGTCCAAGGCCAGGTTGGAGCAACCTGGGATGGTGTAAGGTGTCCCTGACCACAGCAGAGGTTTGGAATTTGATGGCCTCGCAGGTCCCTTCCAACCTAAACCGTTCCATAATTTTACATTCACAAACCAGTTCAAAGCCCTCCACCCCAGCACCTTCTGCTGATCTTTGCAACATTTCTGTCACACAACTGAAGCCTCCTTTCATTCACAAACTCCTGTTTGAAATGAGCCACATCCCAAGCTCCAGAATATTTTTGTGGGGTGATTTTAGTGTAAAAGATGATAAACAGGAATGTGATTTTACATGATTACACTCCGTTGGCGTGGAGAAGGCCACACTGAGAGGACACAACCCCCTGGTGCCACCCCAAATTCCCTCTGGGATGGCTCCATGTGACAGTTCAAAGACGACAACCTCCACATGGGAATAAAAATCCATTTAATTTCCATAAATTCTGCAGCGAGGAGACAAAGACCCAACAAGTAAAAACCCCCACCCGCCCGCTGACATGGGACACAGCAGCACTGAGGAGTTCATTTAATTTCCCTCTTCCAGTAATTCGGCTAAACACCCTAAAATTTCATCCAAATCAGGTCAGGAGCTGCTAAATTCCTATCAGATGCCTCCAATATTCCAAGGTAGTGCCAGGAGCCCTCCCTGCTCCAACCTCAACTCTCCCAAAGGTGTCCTCCAGCCCCAGCCACCCCACAAACCCTGTGAGGAACACTTCAACCCCCATCCCTGGAGCCTTCGGCTCCATGAGGATGCTCGGATGATGGTACCTGGTTCAGCAGGTCTCCATGGTCCAGGTGTTCCCAGCTGTGATGGGAATCATGTTGGTGACTCTCCCTCGTGGATGCCACCCAAGTGTCCCTTTCCCAATCCATTACCTGAAGGAAGCTGTCTTAAACCAGCCCCAAACCATCCTGGTTTAACAGGATTCCGTTTCGGCAGTGGGAAGGGCGTCACCAGCCTCTTCCAAGGTGGAATATTTCCCCTGCAGCACCTCAGGAGTGGCCCATGAGCTGGCTGTGCCCACCTCAACCCTGCTCTGGGATTTGTCAGTGTAACATCCCCCATTATCCCATGGACACTGAGCAGGTCCTTCCCTCGCCCCTTCTCCCCATGGAATTGGGGGAACTGGGCAATGTTGTGGGGGGGGAACATCCACCCCCCTTTCTGGCAGTGCCAGTGACCAGGGGCCACAAGGGACGTAAAAAATAGCACCTCCTAAAAATATTTAGGTAAGGAACAACCCTGGAATTGGAGTTGTTGCACAAAAATCCCCTGAATTGTGACCCACTGGCATCTGGGCTCTCTGATCCCCAGGGAGTTACGGTCACAGAGGGGCGAGTGGCACCTCCACCGCCATCCCCCCTGGGACAACTGGGGTGTCCCCAGCTCCGTGGCCAAAAAGTGGCGGTCACCCCTGGCCTAGGATTGAGGGCTGCGGCCGCGGCGCAGCCGCTGGGCCATGGAGATGAGGGAGCGGAGCTGCACCAGCTTCAGCGGCCCCACTTCCCGGGGGTCCTGTCCCTCCAGCCAGCGCAGCGCCGTCTCCAGACCCTGGATGGCTTCCCGAGCCGTGGGCAGCAAAGGGTCTCCCCCTTCCCCAACCCTTTTGCCACCAGCTGCTTCCTCCTCATCCTCTTCCGCCCCGCAGCCCTCGGTGCCTTCCTCCTCGGCGTCCTCCTCGCCGTCATCGTTCTCCTCCGCACCTGGAGCTGCGTCATCCAAGTGCAACCAGTCGGACACTTCCTCGGGAGCCAAGCGCTTGAAGGCCAAGGCGGCCAGGTGGGTCAGGTCACTGAAGACCTTGCTGTCCCCTCTGCCTTCCTCCCCTCCCGGGGGGTCCCCGTGCTCTTCCTCGCCGGGCTGGGGCTCGAAGGCGGCGCGCAGCCCCAGCAGCCAGCACTTCTCGATGGATCCGGGCGGGATGAGATCCCAAGAGAGGCCAGCCAGGTACAACATGTCCTTGAGGAGGAAGGAGCGCACGAAGTCCGCGGGACTGCCGGGGCCGCCGCAGGACACGGCCAAGCGCAGCAGTTCCCGCTTGTAGAGCTGCTTGAAGGCCGACACCACCCCTTGCTCCAGCGGCGCCGGGATTCGGCCTCCTGCTCCAGCCGGGCCACTCCCGGAGGCACCCTTGGAGAGGAAGAGCGCGCGGATGGACCCATCCGGAGTCTGGAGCGGTGGAGAATCCTCAGCCCCCGCTCCCGAGCGGGACGGAGCGGAGCTGAGCAGCAGCACGGCCTTCTGCTGCAGGCAGCTCCGCCGCAGGTACCGCTTGACCCCCGGCACGAAGTCCTCGAAGAACCAAGCCCGCAGAAGCGCCGGCGCCAGCCGGGCCTCGGGGCTGTAGCGGTAGCAAGCCGGGAATTTCTCCTGGTTGTGATGCCGGAGGCTGGCGGGATCGCGGAGACCCCCGACCACCAAGGGCTTGAGTTTGTGGGAGCCGGTCAAGTTGGCGGCCAGCAGCACCGTGACGCGCTCGCCGCGGGCCGGACGCCTTGCCGTGATTCCGGCACCGGGAAGAAGCTTCCAGAAGAGCCTGGTGATGTTGGCGTTGTAGATCTGCTCATCCCCGTAGCCGCCGGCATCGGGCAGGACCTCGGCGCGGGTGGCCGGGGCGCGCTCGGGCTCGGCGGGGAGGCCGCCCTCGCCGTAGATGCGTTGGCTGGAGATGCCGTGGCGCTTCTGCCAGCGCCAGAACCAGCCGTGGCTCGCCTTGAAGGTGCATTCGGGCCCGTAGATCTGCCGGGCGAAGGCTTCCGCCTGCGCCTGGATGAGGGGTCCGGAGAGCGGCACGCCGTGCTGGCGCAGGGCGAGGAACCAGGCGTAGACGGCGCGGTCGATCTCCTCCTCGTTGGCCAAGCGCATCTTCTTGCGCTGGGTGCCCACCTCGCCGCCGAGCTGCTCCAGGAACCAGCGGAGCTTCGCCTCGTCCTTCAGCCACCCCCGGAGCGTGCCCCCCGGCACCCCAAAAGCCCGGCACACCGACGCCTGGCGCTCGCCCTTCTTCACCCTCTCGATGGCCTGGAGCTTGTCCTTGATGGAGTAGGCGCGGCGAAGCGACATCTTCACCGACACCCCCCCGGGTGATGCGCTGCTGCCTCCACCTCCACCACCTCCTCCTCCTCCTCCTCCTGCCCGCCGCCCTCCCGCCATTCCCCCGCCCTCCTCCGGCTCCCCCTCGGGCATGGAGCGACCCCCGCGTCCATGGGAATGGGGGGCGCGTTATAACCGGGGAGGAATGCGGGGATGGGGTGGGGGGGGCGCGGCGGCGCCTTTGTCTCCGCTCCGGTCCCCCGCATGCGCGCACCCCACCGCAGCCACTAAGTTGCGCCGCTCCCCCGCCGCCGCCTCCCTTTTCTCGCCAAGTTGGATTCTTCCTCCTAGCTCCACCAGCGCTTCTGGGTTGTACCACTCTGCGAAAAGGGGGGAGAGCGCGCCACCCCGCTGCCCCTCCCACCACGTCGCTTTCCCCCTTGAGCTGTTCCACTTGGCTTTCACGGGTGGGAGAAGAAGTGCGCGGAAGGAGACAACGCGCCGCGCGCACAGCGCGGAGCCTCCTCTGCCCCGTAACGCCCCCCGTACAATGTAGGGGATCATCCTGGCGGAGGCAGGGAAGTAGCGTGGGGGAAGCAGCGAGGTGTCGCATCCCCCTTTTCGCAGAGTGGTACAACCCACGGGCGTTAGCGGAGGCACGAGGACGAATCCAAGTTGTCAAGGAAAAGGGGGGTAGGCTCATCGTAATAGTTACGGGGAGGTGGTTCGCGCATCCCGCTTCCACCCCCGCCGTGATATTCCACATGTCCCTTTTATTGTGGGGGGGACAGGCCCCGCGCTGTGCGTGTGAGACGCTGTCTCCCAGCAGCGCGCCCCCTTCGCCACCCCCCCCCACGCGCCACGTGTGGTACGCGCCTCCCCCATAACCCTCCGCGCGGCGCACGCCGCCCTTCTTTATCCCGGCGGCGGCCAAAGGGAGCGGAGGGGTCTTAAGAGGTCAACGCTGCCGGTGAGTTCTGGTTTCCAGCCCCCTTCCAGTCCCCTGGAATCCTTATACCCCCCAGTTAGGGTCCTTTATCCCTCTCCCTGAGTCTCGGTAATGGGGGTTTCGGGGGTCTCCGGAGCGTCCTTTATCCCTCTAGGGCGGGAGGTGGTGGGGGGCCCCTCTTGATATATGGGGGGGAAGGTGCTTAGGGGGCCCTTGAGGGTGTGTTGGGTTCCTTTATCATTTCAAAGTCCGCAAGAAGGAGATTGTGGTCACCCCTTTCATTCTCTTTAGCGCACTTTTCCCGCGGAAAGAGGGATTTGGGGCTCTCCTCATAGGGAATGAGGCTCCTTCCCTCACAGTGGTGGGAAGCGGGAGTTTTGGGGCTCCTTCCTTTTATGTTGGGGTCTTTGTCCCTGTTAAAACCTCAGAAAAGGGAGTTTGGGGCTGTTCTCCCATTGTCTTTAGGGTCCATTCTATTCCTCCAGAGTCCTGAGGGAGAGGATGTGGGGTGCTCTTGGTTTTTGGGATAACTTTTCCATGCCTAGAATCCTAGGGAATACTGGGGTGATTTCCCCCACCCTTTCCCTGCGTTTTCGGTCCCTTTTCCCTTAGTAGGTCTGAAAAGGGGGTGATGGGAGTCCCTAAGAGTCCTGAAGGAAAGGATTTGGGGGTGCCCTTGTTTCTTGGGATTACTTTCCCCACTTTAAATCCCGGGGAACGTTGTGGGGTGACACTCCCCACTGCCAATGTTTCAGGTTCCTTTTCCCTTAAAAGTTCTGGGAAGGGGCATGTGGAAGCCCCCTCCACATTCCCTGTGGGGTCTCTCCTCCCCTCACACCCCAAAAGAGAGGATGTGGGAGATCCCTTTCCCCTTGCCAGGCATAGGGAAGGGGGGATTTTAGGATTCTCCATGTCTTTGTGGTCCTTTTCCTTTCCCAGGATTTAGGAACTTTCTTTTACAGGTAAGGGGTGGGTGGGTTCATTCTGGGAGTCTCCCTTAAACCTTTGTGGTTTTCCACAGATTGTGGGGACATATTCCCTGTTTTTTTGGGAATATTCCTGATGTATTAAAGCCTCACCTTTTCAAGTCTGCATTGGGGGGTGGTGGGGAAAGGGATCAGTGTTATTCCTGCCTGGGTAAGGAAGGGAATTTAGGGATACCACACTTCCCCAGCTGCTCCAGGTGCCTCAAGGATCTGCTCCTCCCCCCATTCCTGGGAATTTTTTTGTCCAGTCACTTGCTGCAAAGGGAAACCGGAGCTGCTGCCGTGTCCTGGCAGGGAGCAGCTGATCCATCCCATATGCCAACCCCCTTGGCTGCCTTTCCAAACTTATCCCGGAGCTGGAAAACCTGGAAAATCAACTCTAGGTGCTCCCGGGCTCTGCTTATCTCACCTGCCCCTCTTTCCCTGTGCTGTTCCCAAATTTCCGTCACCTTGGTGGGGTTTGTCTTCTCAATGCTTTTTTTTTTTTTTGATCTTGATGCTTAGGAGGGGAGGGATCCATTTCCAAACTATTTTGGGAACGGGCAGAGCCTGCTGTTGTGCTCCATGGGGTTTTTGAAGGATTACATCCCTGACTAAACTTGCCGAGGCTGCCGCATCGGCGTTCCCAGAAATCCCGTGTGGATTTGTTCTTGTCGCATCCAGGTCGCCGATGATCTGGAATTGATTGGGATCCCGAAGATCACAATCCTTAGGCATGAGAAATTCCCTTTTCTGAGCTGTTTTGCTGTAATTCTTTCCTTTTCCAGGTGTGTCCCATTTCTCCCTGACCTTCAGGTAGGATTTTTCCTCACCTGAGCTGTTCATTCCCAACTCTTTTTTTTTTTCCTCTATTTCTTTTGAAGGTGACACTTTTCCAAGTCTTTCCCTTCTGCTGATTTCCCATATCCATGATTGTCTCATTAGGAATTTTCAGCTTGGAGCAGAAAGTTGTGTTTTTAGGTGGTCAAGGATGGGAATTCTGGTGTTTTCCTGGAATGTGGAGCTTTGTCTCATAGCAAAGGTGATGATAACTTAGGGAAGAGCCAGTTTTAGGGAATGAAACCAGCAGGAATTTAGGAACAGCCAATTTTGGGGAATGAAACCAGCAGAAAAGGTAGTTTTAAATGAACAAAATATTAGATACAAGTGTTAATATTTTGATTTATTTTGATTTCCTTGATAGTTCTTTGACTCATCCTGAATTTCTGGGCCGTGACTTCTCCCAGGGGAGAACATTCCCAATGCCACAGTGTGGTTTTTAATCCTAAAACTTTGTTTTTGTGGAGGTAAAAATGGCAATTTTGAGTGGAAAATGTTGAAAGTTGATGGTTTGTGTGATTAAAATTCCTTTTTCCCAGGTTCTTCCAGGAAAATTGGTGGACAGAAGAGAAATTACTTTTTTTTTTCCCCCCAATTTTTCCTTGCTTAGAAGCTTTATTTCCGTGGAAATTTGGGGTTTTTCAGGACTGAACGTAATGTTTGGCTGCTCACGGAAGCAGAAAGGTGCTGCAGGAATGTTTGGGATCACCCAAAAATTGGGATCCTGAATTCCATCAACACGTGCCAGGATTGGGATGGCAGGTTAGGAATTCTCAGGCTTTCTGGGATGGGAAAGTACTTTTGGATAACATCACAGTAATATTCCTTGTTATTAAAATGAAAATAAACTCATTTTCTGTGGTGTCGGTTCACAAACTTCATGGAGTTGTGGGTAGTTCATTAGCTCCAAGCTTCATTATATGTGGTAATTAATGAACCCATTAATTGTTAATTAAATGATTTGGCTGAGGAGCTGCTGCATCCACAGAAATTGGAATTTTTCTCTAAATTTGTCCTGTGTTTTTTTTTAATGCTGTCATAGGAGCAAAAAAAAGTAAGTACCTTCTAATTGTTGTTTGGTTTTTTTGGGAATTCTGGAAAATCTGGGAATGTCAGCATCAGTGGGATATTTATTACACAGATTCCTGCAGAGTTTTCTTGGAAATAATTAATTTTAAAGAGTTTTTTTTTAATTAATTTCAGCTCTGTCAATGGGAGAGAATGTCCTGGGACTTCCTCATTATGGAATTCCTACTCCAAAATTCACCTCATCCATGAGGGCTGCAGTTCCAGGGCTTGGAGCTGCTTAAAAACTGGAGCAAAATCACTTAAAAAAAATTTAATATTCGGGGAAAATTTTATTTTTGAAATTATTTTTAAAAAAAAGAAATTGTAGGAATTTTTTTGTGCAAAATCCTATAAATTTTTTCTTATTTTACTCATTATTTAATATAATAAATTTATTGCTATGAAAAGATCCTAACACTAATTTATTCCTCTATAAAATAAATTTTAAAATTCCAAATAAGCTCTAATTTTTAATTTTTTCTTTAAATTCAGAATTGAAATCTCAATTTTTAAGCATTTTTAGCTGTATCAAGGTTTCCCAACTCTAAGGAAAAAAAAAAAGAAAAAAATCTTCATTTGCCATTCCTAATAATTTGTCTAATTGGAATCTAATTAATACTTTAAACTATCAATTTGAATGTTTAAAGGCAAAACTTTATTAATATATACATTTAAATGGAAATACTCAAGGCCCAAAAAAAGCATTTATGTATAAATTTTAAATTAAATTTTAAATTCAAATAAATAAATTTTAAATTAAAATTTTAATTAAAAGCAATAAATTTTAAATTAAATTTTAATGAAAATTGAAAATTAAATTGAAATTTAAAGTTAAGCCTTGGACTTGAGGCTTCCAAAGTTTTCCAGGAATTATTGGAATTACAAACTTTTGAGGATATTTCATCTGTGTGGGAATTTTATTTGGCAGCCTCCCACAGGTCAATATTTATTAATTAATTATTCAATTAACCACGAGATTTCCAGCTCCCAGACAAGTTTAATTTGCCAATAACTTGGATTATATCCCAGAATTCAATCCCAGTTTTTCAGCAGCTGCCTTTTAGTATGAAAACCCAATCGGGAGTAAACAACAACCTCCAAAAACTCAAAAATTGGAGCCAGTTTTCCCAAAATTTTGTCTAATTGGGAATAAGTATCAAATAATTAATTACTAATCCACTAACTTGGAATAATATCCTATTTTTCCCGCAGATTTGAATAAAATCCTGTGGGTTTTTTTTCCCTGCCTTAAAATTTCAAATAACAGGGGGAATTCTTGGCAGGAATATTTTAGGAGGAAGGCGGTTTCAGACACATTAAATTCCTTGGAGTTCAAACTTGTCCCAAAAGGGAGAAATAAATGGAATATTCGCGCTTTTTCCCGGGAATGTTAATGGATAAAAACGTCTCCTGCATGCCCTTGCTTTGCTCTGCTGCCACTACATTTGTTGTGCTTATCTCTCCATGCTGCCCATTTTTTTTGGGAAGATGAGGACACGGAAAAATCCCTGCTCCATGGACAAAGCTTGGCCGGAAAAGCACCGGAACAACGAAGCCGAGCGGGAAGCGCCGGAGCGGGAAGCGCCGGAGGCCGAGGCCATCAACGGGATCTGCCACGAGGACTCCATCGAGGGGGAATTCAAGGGGGACCCAAAAAAACCCAGGAATGGCAAAAAACAACGGAAACGGAAGCGCTCCCCAAAACCCAAAGCTCAGGATTCCAAGCTGGAGGCGATCCTGGCGGGAATGTCGGCGGAGCACGTGTGGTTTGACAAGCCCTTGTATGACCGCGCCGAGTACGCCTACAGGATAAAATTAGCCAGTTCCCAGAGTTGGGAATCACCTGGGACTGGAAAAATGGCTCAGGAATCTCCTGCCATGACCAGGTCGAAATCCAGCCAAGATATTCCCAAGGCAAAGATGCTCCCGGCGTGTTCCCATGGAAACCTGGCCGCCTGTCACCACGTTGTCCAAGGGGTTTGGATCAACAAGTTTGACTTCGATAAGGCCGAGAGGGCGTTCATGGAAAAATCCCAGTTTTTCCTTCCTCCCAACGTCTTGGCCATCCCATCCGTGTGGGCAAATTCCAGGCTGGGAACGCCGGACGAGGGCTACGGCACGGCCTTGCCCACTCCTGCCACGCCAGGCTTGGCTCCCGGCATTCCCAACTCTCCCGTGGCCTCCATTCCCAGTTTGCCCGGCTCCGACCAGCAGACGGTCAATGGGAAGCCGCAGATTTCCAACTGGGAAGTTCTGGCGTCCGAGGTGTGGCTGGAAAAGCCTCTCTACGATGATGCAGAGAAGAATTTTTATGAGAAGATGTTGGACGGGCACCCCTCGGATAAAACCCAGCGGCGGCAACGCGGCTGCCCGGAAGAATCCAAGAACCACAACCCTGGGAAGCAAACGGGAATCGCCTCCAGCAACCCTCAGCTTCCCGATATTCCCAAGGAAAATCCCACCTGCTTTTTCCTGCACAAGGACAGCGAATCCGTGTGGCTGAACAAGGTGACCTACGACAGGGCTGAATCCCGATATTTTGCCCTGGAAGCGGCCAGAGCAGCGGAGAAAACAGGGATCCAGGAATCTGCTGCAGGAAATCCCTCCCATCCAGCTGCTCCGAGCATTCCCGCTCCAGAAATGAAGTAGGAGAAGTTTCTTTGGGGGTAACACCCATGCAAAAAAAACAAACAAACAAAAAAAAAAAAAAAAAAAACAACCCAAAAAAAAAACCGGCCAGGTCGGGATTGAGCCAGAAGGAATTTGCATGTGGAGAAGACTTGGAGATGATCCCAATGGGCAGGGAGCAGGGGGAAAAAATCCTTCAAGGAGTTCCCCTTCTCCTGAGGAATTCTGGTGGATAAAGGCTGTGTTTGTGTGGATCTAGAGGTTGAATGTTTAAAGGCAGGGCTGGGAAGTGAGCTCATTATCCCCCTTCTTGCATGGATACGGCACCATCCTCCTTTCCATCCTCTCATTCCATATAGAAATCAGCATCGTAACCAGGATCCAGCTTGAAGAAGGTTTGGAAATGATTGGAGTACGATTTAGGGAATCACTCTGGTGGGAGCATGTGCTGTAGTTTGGTTTTTTGAGGGAATTTATATCCAGTCTGTTAATTTTTGGAATGCCCTTGGATTTTCTCCAAAGGCAGAGCTAAGGTAGAGACAGATATTCCTGGAAAAAAAAGACTATTGGAGCATCTGTCATTATTTCTGACACTTCTGATCCATGAATTTTGTTGGGATTTGTTGGAAAGCTTTTAGGATCTTTGTGCCAAGAGATTTAGGGGTCAATTACCTTTCACCTGGTCCTGTTCGGGATCATTCCCTCTTTAGTTGGTCATAATTGGATGTTTGGGAAAATCCACATGTCTCTGTAAAAACGTGGGATAAATTTGGCTGTATTTGGGATTTTCTGCGAATGATCCTGGTTGGAATTCCAGCAGGTCCTGGAGATTTGGGTGTGGAAAGCGGTTTTGCTGCAGCTCCTGTGTCTGGTGGCCTTTGGTCTCTTCCAAGTGGGTAGATAAGGACAGATTTGATTTCAGGAAAATCATCTCTGGCTTCTATGGAAGTGTTTTAGGGAAAACTATGGGATTTGGGACGATGAGGAGAGGCTTTGTGAAACCTTCTCCAGTTGTGGTTTTCTTGTGCTGCTCTCCACCTCCTCAAACTTCTGCTGGCTCTGTCCCTTCCTGGAATTCAGGGCATTTCCTCTTTTCCTCTGTTTCCCTTCAAATTAAGAATTTAACCCACCTTTGTAAGCTGCTCCATAAAAATCCCCAATTCTCACTCAGCAGGATTTGGGGTGTTTTTTTCTGTTTTTCCATGTAGTGCCAGGTCTGTCCCCTCCAAGTGTCCCCTCCAAAGATTTCCCAGTGAACTTGTGGATGGCCCATCCCTTGAGGTATCCAGGGAAAAGCTGGATGAGGCTTGGAGCAACCTGGGATAGTGGAAGGTGTCCCATAGCAGGGGGTTGGAACTAAATGATCTTTATGGTCTTTTCCGACCCAAACCATTCCATGATTTCAATTCCCTTTTTATTTTCCTACACAAGACATTTTCCTTAGCATGAACTAGAAAATAATGGGGTTTTTTTGATTTTTTTTTTTTCTTGTTTTGTGGAATAAAGTCTGGATCAGCTGATTCATCCCATCCCCACTCCACACCCAGGTCAGGCAGGTGGGTGATTAATCTGTCCTGCTTTTTTAAGAGGATCCTGGATACTTAAATCCGCAGCCAAGCCGAGCTGCAGGCACAGAACACGCTCCTGACGAGCTGTTAACCTTCAATCCTTGCTGGAATTCACTTTTTGTGGATATTTTTCCCCCCGCCTTTTCCCAGGAAAATGGCTGTGGATTACTTCCTGCACGACAAGATCTGGTTTGAGAAGTTCAAATACGACGACGCCGAGCGAAGGTTCTACGAGCAGATGAACGGCCCCATGGGTGGCCCCTCCCACCAGCAGGTAATTCCCAATCCCAGGAATTCCAGAGTAAGTCAAAGGACATGATCCACCTGGATTTTTGTGGGATTTCCACTCTCAGTGTTGGTTTTTCCCCCAGATCTTCCTGGAGCTCTCTAAGCTGTTTTAAGACCCGTTTGGGTTTTTTTTCTTTCCCCACTGTTTTCTGTGGAATCTGAAGGATTTGATCCCAAGGAACTGGGAGATCAGGTGCCCTTCTAACAGGTGAACCAGTCTCAGCTTCCAGGAGTTATCCATAATTTTTCCAGGCTGCTGGGATCTGTGGTGGCACAGTTTGAGCTGGAAATCCCCAAACCCCCGATTTTATTGGCAAAGAGCATCCCTGACTCCCCTTCATCCAGGGAAAATGCTGCTGTGCTTCTATTTTGGAGCAGTCCTTTGGGATATTCCAAGGGAATACAAACCTAAAGTTTGAGCAGCGGCACCACAGCTGCAAAGATTTTTGGGGGGGATTTTTTTATTCCTCTCTTTGTGCTCCTGGAAATATTCCAGGTGTTCCAGTGGAAGACTCTGTTCGTGGTACCGGTGAGTTGGGGAGGGGAAGGTGGAGGGGGAAGCATGATCCTGCTGAGCTGAAATATTTCCAGCTTCAATATTATACCAAAATTATTCCTGATCCAAGGTTCAGAGCTTTCCTAACTTCTTCCTGCACCTAACTGCTTGTGCCTTTGGAATGCTGAGTGTTCTGTGCCTCTTTCCAAGTGTTTACAGGGAAGCTTTTTGCTGAAATTACAACTTTTAGGCACATTCCAGCTATTCCTGCTGCCCATTCTGGCTTAGCTGCTGGCACAGCACCTGGGAGACCGGGAATAAAAAAAATTGGGAGCTCTGGATGAGTGCTGGAAGTAGGTTTTGGAGTGAAAACCTCTTGGAACAGTTCAACTATTTCAAGGCACATCAGGAGCTTCCAGTGAAGGAGGTTGGCCTGGGAGAGGTGGTTTGAAGGATGTCTGGAGGAATTCATCAGCCACTTCCACCATGGAAAAATGTTCTTAAAACCTCCTTGGAAGCAGCAGGAAGTGGAGCCCACCTGGATGTGTCCAGGCTGTTTTTTCCTTTATTTTCTGTTTAACTCAGGATTTGGGGGTTTGTGGGAAATTTCACATCTCAAGTCTTGCTGGTGAGGATTGCAGTCTGGGAAAGGCAAGGAGTGAACAGATTGTGGAATTTCCAGGGAGGGAATCTTGAAATCCAGGCTAAGGCATGGCAGCAGGAGCATAGGGAAAAAATTCCTGGTGTTCTGGGTCCCGCCTCTCTGGATAGAGCAGAGTCAGGGTTGTCACTTCCTGCCTGAACTCAGGTAATAATATGGAAAAATCCTGCCGGAGGCTGGGATTTTAAGGAGTTCTGGAGTCACTCCAACCTTCTGGCAGCATCCCAAACTTTTCAGGGTAATTATAGGGAATTTAAAAGCTCTTTGACTGGATGATCCTTCTGTACACGTGACCAGGGATTGCCCGATTTAGCCCCAATCCTTATGGCAAAAATCACTGAATCATGGAAAGGACAATTCCCAATTTTCCCAATTCCCTCGCTCCTTCCTTTTGTTTTATTTTTTTTTAACTTCCTTGATGATTTTTTTTTTTTCCCCCCCATGTTTTAATATCTTTTTTTAAAAAAGAAACTCTTGGTTCTTTCTGCGCTGTTTGCAGGAGAACGGAGCCAGCACGATCCTCCGCGACATTGCCAGAGCCAGGGAGAATATCCAGAAATCGCTGGCCGGAGTGAGTACCCAAGCTCTCACCAGCTGGCTGCCTGCATCCCCATTTTTTTCTTTTTATGGAATTCTAATCCCAGAGATCGTTTGGCTTCTTGGTTGGAAGTTAGAGGAGAAGACCAAGGTGTGCAGCGCCGTGTGCCACCAGCTCCGCCCCGTCCCCACGCGCTGCTCGCCTGCAGCACTGCCAAAACTGGATTTGGGTTAAAAGAATTCCCTGAATTGGGCTTTTCCTTCCTTTCTTCTTGTTTTTGTTTTTTTGTTTTTTTGTTTTTTTTTTTTTTTGTGGTTTTTTTTTTTTGTGGTTTTTTTTTTTTTGTGGTTTTTTTTTTTTTTTTTTGTTTTCGTTTTAGTTTTAGTTTTTGTTTTTTTTCCTGGTGGGATGTTCCCATGGGTCTTAACTAACAGGTTCCAACTCGCTGAGCGTGTGGCTCTTTTTTGGGATACACTGGGCTGCCACCTTCTCTTCCCCGTTTTGCTTCCAGTTTAGGGGATGTGCAAAAAAAACACCAAAAAAAAAAGGTGTTTTCCATCTGCTGCATCCAGGGAATTCAGCTTGGCTACAAGCTCTGAGGCTGGAGCATCCTGGAGGAGCTCAGGAATTTACTTTGTGGAGGTGTTTTTGTGCTGAGTGCAGACAAGACCGTTAAAAAAAATTCATTTTTGTAAAAGAAAGTTAAAATATTAATTAGTGGTTTTATGGGAAAGGAAGATCCATGGAATACAGCCCAGGTGTCTTGATTTCCTGCCTCTGCAGTGGGACTTCCAAAGGAATCCATCCATTATTTGGTCTTATAATTCTCTCTTGGAATGTTCAGCACACTCAGTTTCTATCTTTGATCAGTCCAATATCAGGGAATAACAAAGGATTCCCCCTTTCCCAAGGGGAATATTCCATATTCCTCCTTACACCAGCAGAAAGGAGACGAGCATTTGGGATGAATATAAGGAATCAGGATTTCAGCCAGCAGCTTAAAAAAAAATTTTCCTGAACTGTCTCATTTTATAAAAAAAAATATGGCTAAAGGAGGCCCCCATCCCAAACAGGGTAAAAAGTTCCTTTGGGAGGAACTTTTGGAACTGGGCAAGGGGCAGGGGATCTAAACCCAAACCACCTGGAAGTGCTGCTCATCCTCATCTTCCAGAGTGTTTTGCCAAAGATGAGGAATTTCTTTCCTGACTCCTGTTAAAGAGCTTTTTTGGGAGGGAATCCCAGAAGTTTGGGTCATCCAGGTGGTGTAACAGGGAATTGGTAAAGCAACAGCCCAAAGCCAGGTCAGGAATTCTGGGATATAAATTGTTTGGAGACCTTTTTGGGGATTAGTGCTGGATGTAAAAAATTCCTCTGCTAGATATATTTTTTTTTTTCCTGCGGAAGGGGTTGGATCTTTCATGTGGCTGCAAAATAGTCGGAATATCCCTCAAGGATCATCATTAATGTTGGGTAACCAGGCTGGACTTTAGGACATTCCTAAACTTCTTCCTTGCGTTCCCAACCCCCACATTTACACTGTGTGACCCAGAGAAAAGCGGCAAGAGCAAACATCCCAGGATTTTTGTCTTTCCTTCTTCCAGAGTTATTGTCAGGAGTCTTAGGATGTGACAAGGGAAGAGCTGGCTGTGAAAAGATGGGAAAATGGGAGTTTAGTGCCTTTTTGCTGGGAATTTCAGGCTGGGATTGTGTTATAAAACGTAGGAATGAGCACTTGGAATATGATGAGAGTCTGGAGTTCCTTGATTATGAGGAGAAGCAGGAAGTAGAATAGGAACTTCCACCTGAACGTGAGGGAAAATTTTGTTGTTTCTGATACTTAAAACGTATTTTAGGGATTCAAACTTCAGGGAATAACAGACGTTTATATCCCAAGTTGTTAGTCCGAAGTCCCGTTTTGTACCCTTCATAATTCCCAGGGATTTGATTTGTTTGGAGAATTAAGTTTATGCACAATTCCAGCCTTCCCAAGCAATTCAGCTGTCCAGAATATTTGAGATAGGCCGCAGCTTTAAGGTGGGTTCAGCACAAAAATTGTGGCTTAAAAATAAAGGATTTTAGGGCTTTATACAAAGAGTGCAGAGGAAGGGAGGAAAGTGATGCTGTGGAACTCCCCACCTTTGGAATTTTGAATTCTTATCCCTGATAAAATTAATGGATGCTTGTGTGGAGCTGGAAGTTGGAAGAGGGAATGGTTTTTGTGTGCTGTAACGGAGGTATGGTGTCCACATTCCCAAAGCTTGGAGTATCCTCTCCTCAGGGAAGATCTCACAGTCTCATAAAGGCAATTCTTCCATAATTTTTGAGGATTTGGGACATGGTTGTGCCTCTTGCATTGTCTTATGGGATCCAATTAAGATTTATTTATTGCTTCAGCTTGGGACAGGTATCCTTTGCTCTTCCCATGCTCTTCCCTCTTTTTTTTTTTTTAATTATTATTGACAGGGAAGAGAAATCTCTCCTTGTGTTGGCACTGCTGGGGCACCTCCAATCCTGGGATCAGTTTAGGGTCCTCGTGACAAGAAGGACATTAAGGGGCTGGAGTGTTTCCAGGGAAGAGAATGGACTGGGAAGGGTCTGGAGCACCAGGAGCAGCTGTGGGAGCTGGGAGGGCTCAGCCTGGAAAAAAAAGAGGTTCAGGGGGGACCTTCTCACTTCCATAAATCCCTGACAGGATTCCCAAGTGGGAATCGGGATCTACTCCCAGGGAATGGCAGGATGAGAGGAAACCATGAGAGGGGAAATTTAGCTGGAATATTTGGAAAATTCCTCATGGAAAGGGCTGTCCAGTCCTGGCACAGAGGTGGAGTCCCCATCCTGGAGGGATTTAACGTCCCTGTGGATGTGGCACTTGGGGACACGCTCAGTGGTGGCCCCGGGGGAACTGTTGGGACTCGATGGACTCAGGGATTTTCCCACCTCCGTAATTCCATGATTTCCATCCTTGGAGCATCAGGGCTGGCATGGTGTGATGAGCCCACAGCGCTGCACGAGCTCCCTGCAGACACTGAGATGTTGGTGGAGAAGATCCCAGAATTCCTGGGGGAACGTTTGTGTGCAGTGCAAGGCTGTTTCCCACCGCTCCATAACTTCCCCTTGCATGCGGCTCTTCCCTGCGCTTGAGCTCCCTCTGGAATTGCGAAACCTTTTCCCATCTTCCCAAACTTTTTCCCACCCTGCAGCAGAAGACCCCTGCTCGGAGCAAGGAAGCTCCTTGTGCCCGTCCCAAGAAACAGTCGGGACGCTCCGCTGTAAGTGAGCCGTGCATGGATGGAGCCTGTGGAAAAACGGGAGAGGATTTGGTGGGACGAGGATGGAGCAAGTTCTCCTTCCTCAGGGTTTGTCCTTTTCGCACTGGGATAAACCTGGATAATGGGATCTCATCCCAGCTCCGTGTCCAAGGATCTGCACTCATCTTCCTGAGCCTGAATCCACAGCTGAGGCATCGGAGATGGAATTTTTTCCTACCCCTTTGATATTTCCCAGCCTCATCCTTGGAAGTGTCCAAGGCTGGGTTGGACAGGGCTTGAAACAGCTTGGGATAGTGGAATATGGTCTTGGATGATCCTTAAAATCCCAACGTCAACCATTCCATGATTCAGACCTTTCCTTGTGCCTTGTATTCTTCATCTTATCCCTGCTTTTCCCTCTTTCCATCTTACGTGACTGCTGAGAATTCACACTGGAATGAAAGAGAATAAATTATTCTCTCTTCACTTAGAAATGACAATTCAAGGGCAAATCCTGTTATTTTCTTTCCCTTTGTTGCCTGAAATTGATGGATAAGGAACCTCCTTAGCATTAAAAAAAAAAAGAAGAAGCTCTTTTTTTTTGCTGTCAAAAAATCCATTGAAACCAGAGTTGGAATAATTACCCCCTCAGGATGTGTTGAAGCAGATTGAAATTGTTAGGAATTAAAGGCTGGTCTGGGGAAGGTGGGAGTGTAGAATTCCTGGGATCTTTCCAGCTTTCCTAGTGTGACCTTAGGCAGGTCATTCCTGTCCTTCAGTGGGTTGGGAGAGGAGACCAAGGGACTCCAAGATTTTTAAGGGGCTTGGTGTGAAACTTTATATAAATTTTACATGGGTTTAGTGGCATTTTGGGATCTGAGAGTGGGAAATGTGATTTTATCCTTTGCTCCTTGGTGCCAACTGAAATTCCTCGGGATTTAGTCCATGCTTCATCGTATAGAGCTGCTCCATTAGTTTCTATCCTAATTTAGAGAAAATATCCTTGGTTTTAGTTCAGCTCGTGAACTTCCTCTCTCCCTGAAGACACAACTCTGCTTTGCTTCATGGATTTTTTGGGAGGAGGGGAAACAACTCAATTTCATCCCGGTTTTCCTCGTTGCAGAGTGCAAGCACAACCTCCTCTGGAGCTGCTGGTGACCAAAATGAGCTCCTGTCCCGAATTTCCCACCTGGAAGTGGAAAACCAGAACCTCCGTAGTGGTGAGTGGGAGAATTCCTTGTCCTGGCTGGAGACCTGATGTGCAACTGGGAATTTAAGCTCATTTTTCCTGTTTTTCCCTCCTTTTCCCAGTTGTTGCAGACCTCCAGATGGCCATTTTCAAGCTGGAAAGCCGCCTGAATGCTCTGGAGAAATCCTCAACTTCCCACCAGCCCTCATCTGTTCCTCCAACCCAGGTGAGCCTTGGAAAAATGCTGGAATTTTTTTTCTAGGAATGATAACCAAAGATCCATGTGGACAAACATCCTCTTGATAAATGCATATAAATCCCACAGCGTGAGGATTGTTCAGTGTCCTGAGCAGTGGAGATTCCTATTCCTGGGCTTTTTTTGGCTGCTCTGCTCCAGCTCCAGGTTGATCTTTTCCCTCTTTTACCCTTTAAAAATCCTTGGATCTGGTGAAGAAAGTGGAACCGTTCAGCGTTCCCTCAAAAAAAGTGGAGCTCCCGGCCAAGAAAGCTGAGCCAGCTGCTGCTGAGGAGGATGAGGATGATGACATTGACCTTTTTGGGAGTGATGATGAGGAGGAAGACCAGGAAGCTGCCAAAGTCCGGGAAGAGCGGCTCCGGCAGTACGCGGAGAAGAAGGCCAAGAAGCCGGGACTCATTGCCAAGTCTTCCATCCTGCTGGATGTGAAGCCGGTGAGTGGCTTTGGGAATTTGGGAGCTCTGGGAGTGGGGCTGGGAATCCTCTCTCGTCCAAATGGATGGTGGTGGCACCTGTGGAATTCCAAACAATTGCTCGGAGCCAGGTGGGATTTGTTGCCGTGGAAGCCTGGAGTGGGTTTGGATAGATGTGACCTTAAATCCCATCTCATTCCATAGGCAGGGACACTTTTCACTATCCCAGGTTGCTCCAACCTGGCCTTGGACCAGGGGCCAGGGGGGCAGCCACAGCTTCTCTGGGAATTCTATTCCAGGGCCTCACCACCCTCCCAGGGAGGAATTTCTTCCCAATATCCCGTGTAATCTTACCCTAGTAGAGTTTAAAACCATTCCCCCTTGTTCTGTCATTCCATCCTTGTCCGAAGTCCCTCTCCAGCTTTCTTGGATCTCCTTGAGGCACTGGAAGGGGCTCTGTGGTCTTCTGGAGCCTTCTCCAGCCAAGAAAGGGCACTTCGGATCAGTTGTGACATTCCCAAAGATGTCACCTGGATACCCCTTGGATGATGATCTCCAGGAAAACACTAAAACCTCCCGATTCCCTTTTTTTCCAGTGGGATGATGAGACCGACATGGCCAAGATGGAGGAGTGTGTCCGGTCCATCCACATGGACGGGTTGGTGTGGGGAGCCTCCAAACTGGTCCCGGTCGGATACGGAATCAAGAAACTCCAAATCCAGTGTGTGGTGGAGGACGAGAAAGTTGGGACAGACATCCTGGAGGAGGAGATCACCAAGTTTGAGGACTACGTAAGTCTTGGAATGGGATGTGGGAAGGGCCTGGAACCCACGGGAGGGGAGGTTAACTCAGGTGTGTTTTCCTGGGAACACCTGGATGACTCCAGCTTTTGTCCCCTTCCAGGTGCAGAGCGTGGATATTGCTGCTTTTAACAAGATTTAGAAGGGAAAACTGTATCCCCCTCATCCGAACCTGGAATTAATAAAGATGAACATTGGGAGTGCATTTGGGAGTTGGGTTGTGGGTTTTTTCCCTCGGGTGCAGCTTCTCCGGGGAGATTTGATTGGAGATTTTGGGATGTTGGAGCAACCTGGGCTAGTGGAATGGTGTCCCTGCTTGTTGCAGGGGACTGGAATGAGAGATATTTAAGGTGTCTTCCAGCCTAAGCCATTCCATCATTTCCCCATCCTTCATGGAAGGAAAGATCTCAAGACATGGACCTGTGTGAATTTTGGGGCTGGAATGAAGGCCTCAGGGTGTTTCCGGTCACCTTTCCCGAGATTCAGAGACCCCAGTCACTCTCTACAAAAAAACAGGATGAATAACCAGGAATTGCTGGTTTGGGATGGATTTCATCCCTCTTTCCCCACTGACTCCCTGCCCAGGTCACTTTAGCTGAGTGTGGCCTGGGGAGAGCACAGGTGACATTCCTGAGGTCTGTCCCAGTGCCAGAGTCCAAGGTCTGGGGCCACCAAGGGATGCAGGGAAGCTCCATGGGACTGTGCTGCGAGGGGACGAGAGACATTCCTGACTTTGGGAACACGAGGTCTGTCCCAGTGCCAGAGTCCAAGGTCTGGTGCCGCCAAGGGACACGGGAAGCTCCATGGGATTGTGCTGCAAGCCTGGCCCTTGTCCTGGTGGGGCCAGTCACTTGATACGTGACACGTGTCCCTCGCAGGGTCCTGCCACCCCCAGAGCACTGCTGGCAGTGCCCCTTGTCCCCTGTGCTGCCATCCTGAGTCCCTGCTGGTCCAGGTGGTGCCACGTGTGCCTTCTGTGTCCCATTTTTGTCATGTCACCACCCCAGCGTCCCCCATGGGCCACCATCCCTGTGCTGTGTCCTCCGCGTGCTGCCGTGCCCAGTCTGTCACCATCCCAGTGTCACCCGTGCGTTGCCATCCCTGTCCCGTATCCCCCGTGTGCTGCCATCCCTGGTGCTCTGTCCCCGTTGTCCCCCGTGTCCTGCTGTCCCTGTATCCTCCCTCTGCTGCTATCCCGGTCTCCCCCTTGCGCTGCCATCCCTGCGCCACATGTCCGCTGTGCGCTGCCACCCCGCGTGTCCAGCTGTGTCGCCAGCCCTGCCCCGTGTCCCCCTTGCGCTGCCACCCCTGCTGCCCCGCGTCCCCGTGTCGCCATCCCCGCGTGCCCCCACCCCGCGCTTCCGTATCCCTCCTATTTCCCCGCTCCTCCCCGCGTCCCCACCCCTGTCCCCTTGTCCCCGCCCCGCCATGGCGCCGCTGGCGGACCTGTACCAGGTGTCCATGGCCTACGGGCACTGGCGGGCCGGGCGACACCTCGCCCCGGCCGCCGCCGAGCTCTTCTTCCGCCGCCCGCCCTTCCGCGGCTCCTTCGCGCTCGGCGCCGGCCTGGCCGAGGGGCTGCGGGGGCTCCGAGCCTTCCGCTTCTCCGCTGCTGGTGCGTGGTGACAGCGGGGGACAAGAGGGGGACACGGCGCGGGGGGGAAAGAGACAGAGCTGTAGGGAGAAGTGGTGGGCGAAGGGACCGTGCCAGTGGGACTTGGAGGGACAGGGGGACAACTCCAGGGGACAGGGCGGGACAGAGGAGAGGATGAAGAAGGGACGGGAGAAGCGTTGTGGGGAAGGGTGAAGGGGGAGGGAAGGGGGAACAACTCAAGGGGACAGCGGGGACGGGAAGGGACCGAGGGGAGGATGAGGAAAGGACGGGAGAAGCATTGTGGGGAACGGTGGTGGGAGAGGGAGAAGGTAACCTTCCCAGGGAGGCTTTGGAACAGCTCCAGGGGGCAGGAGGGGAAAGGGCAGAGGATGAGGAAGGGATAGCAGAGAGAGCGGTGGGAGGGATGCGGGGGAAGGGGGGATATTCTCCCCGGAGGAGGATGGGGGAACAACTCAAGGAGACTTGTAAGGGATGGGACAGCATCCAGGGGGACTTAAGTGGGGCAGAGACATTTCTCAGAGTGATCTGGGGATGGGGAACCCCCCCAGGGGGACTTGGGGAGGACGGGAATCCCTCAAGAGGACTTGAGGGGGACAGGGATGTCTCTCAGAGGACCTGGGGGACTGGGGACCTGCGGTGGGGGAGCGGGGCAGCATTTGAGGGGGACTTGGGGGACGGGGACTGCAGGGGATCGGGACAACTCATCAAGGGACAGGGACATCTCTCAGATGAACTTAGGGGCACCCTTCAGGGGACACAGGACAGGGGTGGACACAGCCCTCAGGGAAACTTGGGGCGACACTGGGACACCCTCCAGAGATGTCCCTCAGAGGGGACTTGGGCCACCCCACCCTGTCGTGCTCCGTGCTGGGGCTGCTGTCACTCACCTGCTGTCACTCACCTGTCCATGGGAGGCTCGGTGTCCCCCCCCACCTCCCCCTGAGTCCCTTGTCCCTGGCGTCACCGCGCTGTCCCCACAGACGTTGCGTACCTGCGCTCTGTCCTGCCCAGCACCATAGACGATGCCTTCTTTGACTACCTGGCCACCCTGGACGCCTCCGAGGTGACCGTCACTGCCATTCCCGAGGGCTCCGTCGTCTTTGCCAGGGTGGGACACCCCTCCATCTTCTTTCCTGACCATCCCACCTCTCCCAGCTCCCAGACCTCCCCTTTTCCTTGAACCTGGGATCCCCTGGAACTCAAATCCTGCTTTTCCTAGTGCCCTCCTTTTCCCTGACCCTGGGAGCCCCTGGACCCCCATTCCCACCTTCCCACCCCCCCAGCCCCTCCCCACCATGGAACCCTTGAATGCCCATCCTGGCCATGCTGGGTGTCTCCACCCCGTGACCCCCTTTTCCTTCACACTGGGAACCCCTGGATCCCCTTTCCCGGGCACAGGGACAATCTGGACCCTCATTCCTGGGCAATAGGATCCCCCTGCACCCCTTTCCCAGGCACTGGAATCCTCTTGTACCCCCTTTTCCTTCACCAATATCCCCCTGCAACCCCTTTCCTGACCATCCCACCTCTCCCAGGCCCAGGCCTTCCCTTTTCCTTGACTCTGGGATCCCCTGGACCCCCATTCCTGCTTTTCCCAGCTCTTCCCTGCTCCAGAGGGACCAGGATGTCACTTCTGTTCCCGCAGGTGCCACTCCTGCAGGTGAAGGGGCCGCTCCTGGTGGTGCAGCTGCTGGAGACCACCTTGCTGTGCCTGGTCAACTATGCCAGGTATTTTGTGGGATTGATTTTGGGGATGATGCCAAAGCCCCTGGAAGGTGGAAGGGGGCAGGGAAGGGAGTGCAGCACCCCCCAGTCCAAAGGGAGATGTGAGGTTGGGGACACCCCAGTCCTGGGGGTACCATGACCCCACAAGTTCCCTACTGGAATTCAACTGCTGGAATTCTACAAGTTGAATTTAACTACTGGAGGGTGTCCCGGTGCCCTACTAAGTTTTCCTGAGGGCTTTCCATGTCCAGCCCACCCTGTGGTCTCCTGAAGAGTCTCCCTGTCCCTCAGGTTCTCCTGAGAGATGTCCTGGTCCCCCACAGACCACCTTTAGGATCTCCCTGTCCCCAAAGTCCCCTTGGTCAACTCCACCTGTCCACCGAATCCCACGGTGATCCCGGCGTTGTCCAAGCAGGGAGGGTCCTGGAGCACCTTCCCCTTGGCTGTGCTGGCTCTGTGTGACCTGTCCCCTTTGTCCTCCAGCCTGGTGGCCACCAACGCTGCCAGATTCCGTCTCCTCGCCGGCCCGGACATGAAGCTCATAGAGATGGGGCTCCGCTGCGCGCAGGGGCCGGACGGAGCCCTCTCGGCATCCAAATATTCCTACATTGGGGGTGAGTCCCACCCCACGGTGCTCGGTGTCACCGTGGCCCTGCCATCACCTGGGTGTCCCCCCTGTCCCCCCTCGCAGGCTTCGACTGCACCAGCAACATCCTGGCGGGAAAACTCTACGGAATTCCCGTGCGCGGCACCATCGCCCACTCCTTCATCATGTCCTTCAGGTGCCTGGAGGAGGTGCAGCCACGGGTGAGCGGGGCCTGGGGATAGGATGGGATAGGAATGGGAATGAATATTTGATGGGGGTGGGATTGAGGATAGGGATGGGAGTGAGGATAGGGTGAGGGTGGGATGGGGATGGGATAGGGATCTCATGGAGTTGGGGATGTAGAGGGGGATAGGAACGGAGATGGGAAGGGGTTGGGATGGTGTAGGGGATGGGATGTGGATGAAGATGGGATATGGGTGGAATTGGGATGGGGATAGGGATGGGCAGAGGAAAGTGGGATGGGGATGGGGTTTGTACGGAGTTAGGGATGGGAGGAGATGGGATAGGGATGTGATGGGAATTGGGGTAAGGTGGGATGGAGATGGGGATGGGATGGGAATGCGGATGTGGATGGGGGTGGGAATGGGATGTGGGATGGGGATGGGAATGCAGACAGGGATTAGATGTGGGATGGATGGGAACACTCCACCTGTTCCCACACTCCTGGCACCTTGGATGATGCCACGGGCTGTGCAAATCCCATGTTCCCACATTCCTGGCACCTTGGGTGATGCCACGGGCTGTGCAAATCCCATGTTCCCCTGGCAGGAGCTGCCACCTCGCTCCGGAGGAGATCCCGTGGATCTGGCAGGCCTGGCTGTGTCCTGGCTGCAGCGGGTTTGTGACCTGCTCCAGACTCCTCCAGACAAGGCCAACCAGGGCGAGCTGGCTGCCTTCGTGTCCTACGCTGTCACCTTCCCGTGTGACTTCCAGGGATTGCTGGACACCTATTGTGTCAGGAGGTGAGGGCTCCAGGACTTTGCCACCATGGCACAGGGGATGGATGTCCCTCCTCGTTGGTGGCCCTGAAGTAGGAATGTTGGTTGGCGCAGGGCTTGGAAATAATGCTGGATCCAGCCTGGATCTGCGTTCCAGTTGTCATTAACGCTTTCCCTGCCCATGCCAGGAGTGGTTTGCCCAATTTCTGTGCCGTGGCCTTGGCACTGCACCAGCTGGGATACCAGGCCATCGGAGTGCGCCTGGACAGTGGGGACCTGGCCCAGCAATCCAAGGAAATCCGGGGAGTGTTCCAAGCATGTGGAGCTCAGTGAGTCCCACGTCAGCTCTGGGATGGATGTCACTTGATCCCTGTCATCCTCACCTGCACCCAGCCCCTCATCCTGCCAGGATTTGGGAGCCCTCATGGCTTTGGGTACTGCGGGTAGATCTGTGGATCCTCCCAAATCCTGCTCCTTCCAGCTTCCAGGTGCCCTGGTTTGGGACCATCCCCATCGCTGTCAGCAACAACATCAGCGAGCAGAGCCTGGAGGAGTTCAGGAGGGAGGTGAGGAACCTGCTGGCACGGCTGGGATGTCACCTGGGTGGTGCTGGCAGGGCTGGGATGTCACCTGGACTGTCCCTGGTGCTGGCAGGGCTGGGATGTTGATGGTCTCTGTCTTCTCGGCTGCCTCAGGGGAGCGAGATCGACATGATCGGCATCGGGACCAACCTGGTGACGTGTCCCCTGCAGCCATCGCTGGGCTGTGTCTACAAGGTAAAGGTGGCAGCCTAAATCCCAAATATCCCCATCCTCACTGAGCCACTTCCAGGTGGTCCATGCCTGCTCCATGGCCATCCAGCCCCACTGGAGTCACAGAGTCCCAAAAGAATTTGCTTTGGAAGGGGTTTTTAGAGGTCCTCCACCACCATGGGCAGGGACACCTTCCACTATCCCAGGTTGCTCCAAGCCGCGTCCAACCTGGCCTTGGACACTTTCAGGGATGGGGCAGCCACAGCTTCTCTGGGAATTCCATTCCAGCCCCTCACCACCCTTACAGGGTGGAATTCCTTCCCAGTATCCCATCCAGCCCTGCATTCTGGCAATGGGAAGCCATTCCTCCTCATCCTGTCACTCCATCCCTTGTCCCAAATCCCTCTCCAGCTCTTCTGGAGCCCCTTCAGGCACTGGAAAGGGCTCTGAGCTCTCCCTGGAGCCTTCTCCAGGCAGGACATTCCCGGGTCTCCCAGCTTGGCTCCAGAGCAGAGTTGCTCCAGCCCTTGGAGCGTCTCCACGGCCTCCTCTGGTCCTGCTCCAGCATTTCCAGGTCCTCCTGATGTTGGACCCCAGGGCTGGAGCAGCTCTGCAGGTGGGGTCTCACCTGAGCAGAGCAGAGGGGAAGAATTCCCCCTCTTCTGCTGCCCATGCTGTGGGATCAGCCCAGGACGTGGGGAAATTCCGGGTGCCAGTGCTGGGTCATGGCCAATTCTTTGCTCACCAGAAGCCCCGAGTCCTCCACAGGCAGGAGGAGACAGAATGGCCAACTTTGGGGTGGTTTTAGGGTTTTTTAATTGTCTTTTTTCAGCTGATTTGCATCAGTTGCCTCCCCAGAGGGGTCACAGGTTCCCTTCCCTTCTCCCACAGCTGGTGGAGGTCAATGGCTCCCCATGCCTGAAGCTCACGGAGGATGAGGAGAAGGTGACAATCCCGGGGATGAAGACGATCTATCGGCTCTATGACGCTGCTGGTGAGTCTGGAGACCCTTCCCAGAGTCCTGGGGGAATCTCCTGCTCCATAATTCTCTCCCGGATGTCCTCCTGGCAGGCCACCCCTTCATGGACCTCATGGCCCTGGAAGAGGAGCCGTCACCCAGCGCGGGGCAGGAGCTGGGGATCCGTGTCCTGGGGCGGCTTGGGGAGACCACCAAGGTCATTCCCAGCACCGTGGAGCCCCTCCATCGCACCTACTTCAGGGATGGCCAGGTCAGGGGTGGTCCCATCTCCTGAGAGAGGTCTCCTCTTCCGCGCTGGAGGATGGATCAAGGGCGGTGGTGGCTTCTGAGATGTGCCAACAACTCTGGTGCCAACCCGGATGCGGTGGCTCGTTGGGATTGGTGCCGGGTGGTGGCTTCCCACATGGATCTTCCCACATGGACCTCCATCCCTGCAGGTGTGTGAGCCCCTGCCCAGCCTGCCCGAGGTGAGGACCCACGCCCAGGTGTCCCTCAACCTGCTCAGCCCCGCTCACCGCCGGCTCCACGAGCCACAGCCCTACCCGGTATGTCCAGCACTTCCCACATCCCACTGGCACACACCTGGGAATGCCACTGGATTTGGTGGCCTGAGCAAAGCCACCACGGAGCTGCTCTCTGACCCTTCTTGTTCCCATTCCCAGGTGGCTGTGACGGAACGGCTGCACCAGCTCTTCCAGGAGCTGCGTCAGGGCAGCCACTGAGGGGGTCCCTGCTCATCCCCAGCTCCTGCTCTGCCCTTTTTTGGGAAGCCCAGGTGCCTCGTTAGGAATTAACGGCTCTAATTTAGACCTTTCCGCTGCCTGGTGCTAACCCAAGGAACCTGCAGGAGCTGGGAGAGCGCCCTGGGGTCCCAGCAGGGAAGCTGGGAACACGGGGATGGGGAAGGCAAAGCTATCCCTGCATCCCCTGGAAGTGACAGTCCTGTGCCCAGCTTGGTGGCCCTGCCAGCCTTGTGCCTTATCTTGGTGGCCCTGCCATTCCTGTGCCTTCCTTGGTGGCCCTGCCACTCTTGTGTCCAGCTTGGTGGCCCTGCCAGCCCTGTGCCCTCTGTGGTGGCTCCCCATCCTGAGGCTCCTTGGTGGCACTGGAACAAAGTCTGGTGTGCCACCAGAAGGGTGACATGGGACACCCATGGGATACCCATGGCAGACAATCTTTGCTTTGGCAATTCTAAGCTTCACCTCCGTGGCCACATTCCAGCTCTTTCCATTCTGGCCAAATTCCCTGGGATGTGGAGGCCGGCTCCGGGTTGATCCCGGCTCCAGGCTGATCCCAGCTCCAGGTTGCCACCTGCACTCTCTAACCCCTGTTCCCACTGGAAATGTGGCTCTAACCCACACTGAGCTTCAGACTGAGCAAAAAAATTAAAATAAAGGCCTTTTCCCACCATGGCTCTGACCCTATTTCCAGGGAAAAATCATTTGAAGCTCCACTGGGAATGGGAAGGCGAGAGGGAAATCCCCAGGGATCAAACCTGTGGCTTTGCTGTCTGTCCTCCTCTCCATGGTTTGGATCTTGGCAGAAATTCCAGGGAAGAAAATTAAGAGCTTAACAAAGCATGGCCTGATGGTCTTGGATTTCTGGGAACTCCAACAGCATTGTATCCCATTTTAAGACAAGAAAAAAAAAACTCCAGGAAATCCAGGATCAGTTTGCTAAAAATTAGATTTTTTTTTTCTTTTAAGCAAAGCACCAAAGATAAGGAGTCCATAGTACCTGAGTAGAGATTTTCCTGAGTTTCTGGGAGAGGAGGAATGAGGAACAAGGAGAGTGACCTGTGCCAGCATTTGTCACCCTCACGGATAAGATGCAATTCCTGATGTTTAGGAACCATTTTGGTGGGCAGAGAAGCTCCTGGGTGTCTCTGCACTTTCTCCTCAGGTATTTATGGATATTGAGGAGATTTCCTGAGCCTTTCCTTCCCCAGGCTGGGCAATTCCAGCTCCCTCAGCCTCTCCTCACAGGAGATGCTCCAGTCCCTTCATCATCTCTGTGGTTTTTCCTTGGATTTTGTCTCTCATGTACTGGGGAGCTCCAAACTGGACCCAGTATTCAAGGTGTGACCTATCAGAGCTGAGAAGGGGGAAAGAATCCTTCCAGGACCTGCTGGCAACACCTGGAATGCCAGGAAGATCCCAAATCACGCATCCCAAGCCACCAGGACTGATCCAAATATCCAGGCTTTGTTAAAATTACTCCACTCTGCATTAAAGAGGGAGGAAAAAGAGCAGGAACGGGGCTAAACCTGCACATCTGGGACTCCTGGCTGCTTTCCTTGAGGTTTTTGTGGAATTTGGGCATCCCACTGACTCAACTTCCCACTTCATAGCAGAGAACCCCCCAGTTTACAAATTTATTTAACTTAAGGAACACCAGTTCCCAACCAAAACTAAACCCTCCTGCAGAAAATCCCAGAGTGCTCATTTTTTTTCCCTATTTTTGCCCTCGGAATTCTGGTATTTGACCCCAGAACTTGGAAGTGGATGCAAAGATGGGACAGAAAGTGCTAGAAGTGAGGATGTTAACACTGAATCCTGTACAGATTTTGCCAAGAAGAGGAAGCAGCAGGAGCCCAGGTGTTGCTCCTCTGCTCCCATCCTCCTTTCAGTTTTGTTCTTGGAAAAATATCTGTTTTTAAAGCATAGCTTCAGCTCAGGATATCCGTGATTGGAAATTAGGGATGGTGGGTAAAAGTGACAGTTTGTGCTGGATAAGGGAAGTGCAGGGAATTGAGGGACACAGGTGAGGAAAATCGATCCTGACCTGATTTTCCTCACTCCACAAATCCAGGTGAGGATGTCTTAGGAAAGGTTGTGGTTTCCTGGTAAACCTGGGGATAATTCCTTGTGTTTTGATTTCTGCTGGTCCCCAGCTTTGGAGGGAAGGGATGGCAAGGAAACAAGGATGTGGGGATGCTCCAGCTGCAGAGTACCCAGAGAGGGAGAACTGTGGAATGTGGGGAATGAGAATGAATTTGAGCATCAATAATTCCAAGTCCAGCTGTGCCCAAGGACCAACCACCACTGGATAAAGCCAGGATTTAACAAACCCAGCTTGACTTGGATAATTTGACACCGAGAGAGGTGAGAAGAGGCAGCTCAGAGCATCCAGACTCGGCTGCTTCCACCTTCTGGGATGATCCAAGCTCCCATTCCTGACGTTGCTCCGTGCCATCGGCCCGGGACGGTGTCACTTGTAAAGTGCCATTTTCCTGCTCTGGTACAGGTACATGTAGGCGTCACAAAAGAGGCGTTTGGCCACCCCATCCATGTCCCGAGGCTGCTCCAGGGCCAGCACAGCCAGGGGCAAGTCCAGGTATTTGGCAACTTCCGGGCACAGCGTCACCGTGGGAATGTTGAAGCCGTTTTCGCCACCTAAGGTGGAAAGGAGGAGAAAAGTCCCAAACCAGATCCCAAAGGGATGAGTTCCTACAGCTCCAGCAGATCCCAGCACACTCAAGGGTCATGCAGAGCCTCAGCTGGGAGATGTGGAGGCCAAAAGGACTGGAAGAGGCTGGATTAGGAGAGACCATTCAACCTAAAGGGGCTCCAGGGAGAGCTGGAGAGGGATTTTGGACAAGGGATTTTGGACACAGGGAATGGCTTCCCACTGCCAGAGGGCAGGGTTAGATGGGATATTGGGATGGAATTCTTCCTTGTGAGGGGCTGGAATGGAATTTCCAGAGGAGCTGTGGCTGCCCCATCACTGGAATTGTCCAAGTCCAGGTTGGATGAGGCTTGGAGCAACCTGGGATAGTGGAAGGTGCCCATAGCAGAGGGGTTGGAACTGGATGAGTTTTAAGGTCCCTTCCAATCCAAACCATTCCATGATTCTGTGATAAAAGCACAGTGGGGAAGCACAGGAGAAGCAATCTGTGCCCACAAGCTGAGCCAGCTCCGACAGGATCCCAAATCCCTTGTTTGACCACAACCAGTAGCTGGAAGCACCTGGAAAAACTCCCACCTGCTTGGCTTGGCCCCTCTGGAACCTAATTAAAGGAAAGCCAAATCCAGAGAAAGCCTAAATAGGAGAACTTGAGAGGAAAAGGTGGACTGAGCAGGCCCTGGCAGCTTCCCACATCCCATTCCCACATCCCATTCCCATTCCCTCACCGTGCCGGTCGGCCATGCTGTCGAAGAACATCCAGTGCTCGTTGCCAGGGCCGTATTTCACGAAGGACACGTAGTGACTGGTCTCGATGCAGAGCACTGCAAACAGCTCCAGCTTCTCCCGTGGCACCTGCTGGCAGCCCCGGGCGCTCCAGCTCTGGAATTCCTCTGGAATGTGCAGCCTCCTGGGTTTGTGCGCTTTGCGGCGGCGATGGGAGTGAACCTGAGGAGAGGGGACAGGGTGGCATTGGCACAACTGGCCCTGGCCTGCCAGGAAGTGGGGGCAGAGGTCAGATTCCCAGTTTATTCCCTGCTGATGTGGTCCTGTGCTCCCTGCTTGCCTGGGAATGGCCTTGTGGGAACAGCCTGGCTGCAGGAAGCTGAAATGGGAGCTTGCCACCCTGCAAGAGGCAGAAACTGCGGGAATGCTCATGGAGAAGCAGCAGGGAGGGACCAGCACTCAGTTCCTGCAGGATTACACCTTATTTATGGAACAGGTTGTCCAGGGAAGCTGTGGATGTCCCATCCCTGGAATTGTCCAAGGCCAGGTAGGATAGAGCTTGGAGCAACCTGGGACAATGAGCAACAGCCAGGGGGTGGAACTGGAATGAGCTTCAAGGTCCTTTCCAGTCCAAATTTTCTATGATTCCATTATTATTTAGGCTCTGTGTAAGCAGAGGGTGCACAATCTCTGGCTCCTGGTGGGAATGACCCTCAGGAAAGGGCTGAGCAGCTGCAGAGACAGCCAGGAGAATGTGGGGATTTTGGGAGGGTTCATTCCTCTGCCAGCTTCCGAGGTGGATTTTGGGAATAGCCATGGAATACCTGTCTGGAGCAGGAGCTGCAGAACTGCTTCAGGCCCGTGGCTGCGAACACCTTGTCCTTGAAACACTCCGAGCACTCCAGAGTGGCAACATCTCCACACAGGCAGCATTCCCTGGGACCTGCCAGGGAAACAGAGCTCAAAGGGAGTTTCTCCTCCAGATCCCACCTAAAATCCAGTTTGTCCTGCCAAAACTGGGACTCAAGGAAGAAGAATCCCACCCCAGAGAGCCCAGAGCTGGTTGCTCACAGCCCATCGTCCATCACTCACTGTCCAGCAGCAGATCTGTTATATCCAGCTCCAAGGAAGGGATGATTTTGCTGAACATTTTATATTCCTTCCCAAAACGTGGCATTTGGATAATGAAGCAAGATGGGATCTGGGAAAAAAAAAAAGGGAAAGGAGTCACCCTGCCAGAAGAGCCAAATCCCAGAGATTTTTTGCTGTCTCAATTTGCTGTCATTATTCACAGGACAAAAGGGAAACAGGGAAAGCAGAGGCCTTTTCCTAAGTCAGTGTTGGATATAAAACATCCAAGGCCTCGCAGGCATTTTGGGAAGCAAGAAAAGCAGGAAAGCAGAAGGAAACTGGACTCACCTCCACCAGCTTCAGATCTGAGGACAGGAAGGAGCGTTCCACCAACTGCTGCACGTCGGGAACCACCAAATCCTCCTGTTTATCCATAAATATCTGGTAGCAGTAACATTCCTGCTCCTTCTGGCCTCCTGACCTGCAAGGAGAGCTCATGAGATTGGGGATGTGGTGACACAGAAATTGGAGTTTCCCAAAGTTTGTCCTGGGAGAGCTCCTGGGCTCAAGGCACCAAGGGTGGTTTGGTGCAACACAAAGCCCTTTTTCCACCCAAAAATACCAAATTTATGCCAGGGGAGCAGTAGATAAGTAGGAATTTTGGCCTAAGTAGGAATTATCCCTTTGGAGCAGCACATCCTATTAGCAACATTCCATTTCCCCTCAATATAAATCCAAAAGATAATTTAGTATTAGTAAATGTAGTATTTAAACTGACAAACGGATGCTTCGATGAAGGATTAATTAAAAAACGCATCCAGAAAGCCAAACTCAAGGTGAGTTGTGTGCAGATCTCCCACAATCCCTAAAGAAAGCAGGGAAAGGATTTCCTTGGGATGACCCCGTGCAGGGGAGCTGCAGCACAGAGTCCTCTTTGTGCTCGGCCTTTCCCAGCACTCCACGATCCACGGCTCGAGCGGCGGCTCCACAAAGGAGCACAGAAATCCAACAATTCCCTTTCTGTGCTCACAAACAGCACAGTTATTTTTGGCTTCCTCCAGCCTCTCATCCTCTTTGTAGAGTCCCCAAAAAACTGGGACTGCATCCATGGGCTGCCTGTTTTGAGAGGCTGCGGGAGCTGAGCCAGCTTGGCAGCCTGGACACATCCCAAATTCATCCAAAGGCTGTCGGATACTGCTGGATCTGCCCTAAAGTCGGGCATCGCCTTTCTCAAACCCCTTCTGGCTCTCCCTCAGGATGGCACAAGGTTTTTATCCTGATTTTCTGAAGGCAGCACCCTCCAGGGAGGGATAAGAAGTATCTTTGCCCAGATGGGAAGATCACAACAAGCAGGATCAGAGTCTGTTCCTAAGGAGCTGTGAAAAACTCAAGAGCTGTGATTCCAAAAAACTTTGGTGGAAAAGGACAAGTGACCCCCATCCGCCCAGCTATTCTGAGGTGGAGAATTAATGAGCCTGGCCCTGGGAATTGTATCCCTCAGCTGTGGAAACTTACTGGAGTTTCAGTAGTGGCTCAATTCCCAGGATCTGCTGCATTATGAGATTGAGGAACTCCTCAGGATCTGGAAAGTGAGAGGAAAGGATGGATCAGACCACGCCAGGAACTGCCTTGTCCCACTGCATCCAAGAGCTGCCAGGTAAACATGAGCCAGGGTTCCAGGGGCCTGGAATTTTCTCTTCAGGTTCGGGGACAATTGGGATAAAGGCTGAAAGCACGTGGCTAAGAAACAAATCCCAAAGGGGAACATGGAAAAGGCCCAGCAGAGACTGCACTTCCATGGAATTCCAGGATGGTTTGGGTGGGAAAGGACCTTCAAGATCATGGAATTACAGCCATTGCCATGGAAGGGATGCCTTCCACTGTGCCACGTTGCTCCAAGCCTCATACAACCTGGACTTGGACACTTCCAGGGATGGGACAGCTACAGCTTCCCTGGGAATTCCATTCCAGCTCCTCACCACCCTCACAAGGAAGAATTCCTTCCCAAAATCCCATCTAACCCTGCCCTCTGGCAGTGGGAAGCCCTTCTCTGTGTCCTGTCCCTCCATCCCTTGTGCAAAGTCCCTCTCCAGCTCTCCTAGGCACTGGAAGGGGCTCTGAGGGTACAGAGAGATTTAAAAGCTGAAAGAATCCTACAAGTGAATTTTTACACCAATTAACATCTGCACCCAGTTAAAGCACAGTCCTGGGAGAAGCACAAAGGGAAGTTGCCAGCTTGGGCCTGGATGAGGCAAAACACAGGAAAGCAGCTGGGGAAAGGCCCCAGTGAGCTCCTTACCTTTCTCAGCGTTGGTAAAGCTGGAGCACTGGCCCTTGTCCGTGAGCTGTTCCCGGAGGTGCATCACACTGCTGGCCCTAACAAAGCCAGTCCTGGGAACAACAACCAGCTGCAGGTGAGGGAAATCATGGAATGGCTGGGCTTGGAAGGGATCTTCAACTTCATCCAGTTCAACCCCATGCCATGGGCAGGGGTGCCACCAACAAGACCAGGTTGCTCCAAGCCCCACCCAGCCTGGCTTGGGACACTTCCAGGGATGGGGCAGCCACAGATTCTCTGGGAATTCCATTCCAGGCCCTCACCACCCTCACACAGAAAATTCCTTCCCATCTCAATCCATGCTCTGTCAATTTAAAACCATTCCTCCTTGTCCTGAACACCTTTGGATGTGGCTGCCAGGTTTCCCTCAGTGCCAGGTACCACCTTTAAGGCAGCAGGGAAGGAATGAAGGCAAATGGGACAACTTCCAGCATTCCCTACACTCACCTACGGAGGGGATTGACAATCTCATCCCGCAGAATTCCCTGGACATTCCTGTCACACAGTGGGAAGGGCATGAAGAGCATGGAGTCCAGCACGGAGGTACAGGAGAAGAGGCTGTGGGAAGAGTGGGATGGGTTTGAGTTTGAGGGCTTGGAAACAACAGCTGGAACCAAAATGTGGTGGCTGGTGATAGTCAATGGCTTTGATGCCCAACAATCCATGCATGGAATTACAGGGAGGTGAGGGAAGCACATCTGCACAGTGAGGCACATCTGGAACAATGAACACTGGGATAAAGCAAGGGAACGACTCAGGGAGAAGGAAATTCCTACTTTGCAGCCAAAACTGCTCAGGGAAGGGCACCACTGAGGTCTTTTCCTCTCCAAGCAGGGAAGTTGGGACCTCCTGGGTGGGTTCTTTGGAATGATTCCAGCCAGAACTTCCAGGGACAGAGTCAGCACAGTCCAAATCCAGAAAACTACAAGCTCTCAGCACCCTGAATGACAAACATAGGGGTACCGGGGGTCTTCAGGGCTGAAAAACCTGCTGGATTTGGGAAGGAGATCAAAAAGCAGCCTGGAGGTTACATCCTGCTCTACACCAGGTAAACTTCCAGCCATCTTGGAAATCCAGGGACGTGCTGCAATTTGGGGCTTAGCTTAATTAAAAAGCCATTCATTTAAGGAGCCTGTGCCACCCAAGCAAGTCCTTACCTGAAGAGAGCTGCATCCATGTAGCAGGAATTACAATGGCCTTGGATGCCCTTCATCCGCCCTTGGAGAACACGAACTGCTGCCTCATTCCTGAGGGGAGGAAAACTCTCTGGACCCTCTGGAAGAATTTCTTGTCCTCCTGCAAGAAAAGGAATTGCCTTCACCTTCTCATCTGGGTCAACTCTGCCCTTCCTTGATGCCTCAAAACCCTGAGGTGAGTCTACAACTCTCAGACCTAAGGTGGCTTCTCAATCCAGCTTTTCATGAATCCCAATCTTTCAGACTTGAGGGATATTCCCTAAGGAATCATTTAGGTTGGAAAAGAGCTCTAGGATTGAGTCCAGCTGTTAATCCAGCCAAAGATGTGGTGTGGGACAAACACCAAAAACCAACACTCAAAGGAAGGGAAGAAACTCTGCCTGTGGGGTTTTTCCACATCCCTTTCCCAGCACAGCCCTGTTTTCCTGCTTCCCAGAGGACTCACTGTAATCCCCGAGGGAGAGGTCAGAGTTGGGAAAGCTCTGGAAGCGCACGTCGGGCTGGCAGGAATTCAGCCTCACGAAGAGGCCGCGCTTCGGGGCGCAGTGGAAGTAGGACTTGCCCAGCCACTCTCCAGCTGTGACCCCTTTGTCTTCATCCTGGGAAAACAGCACCAGAGACGAGCCTGAGAGTGGGATTTATGGAATTATGGTTGGAAAAGAGGTCTGAGATCCAGTCTAGCTATGCAATGCTGCTGAGGCCACCATGAGATCCGTGTCACCAAGTGCCACATCCACAGGGATGGGGACCTCACCCCGGCCCTGGGCAGCTGTGCTAGGGCTGGACAACCCCATCCATAAAGGATTTTTCCCAATATCCAACCTAAACACCCACTGGAGCAGTTTGAGGCTGTTTCCTGTTGTTCTATCCCTTGTTCCCTAGGAGCAGAGCCCAACTCCCACCTGGCCCCACCCTCCTGTTAGGGAATTGAAGGGATCCAGATGGTTCTCCCTGAGCCTCCATTTCTCCAGGATGAGCCCTCCCAGCTGCTCCTGGTGCTTCAGACCCTTCCCATCTCCATTCCAGCCCCTCAATATCCTGTACGTGGGGATCCCAAAATTCCACCCTCCATATTCAGCCACTGCCACCAGCACTCCCAGGCCCTTTCCCAGCATTCCAGCCTCACCAGTTCAACTCCAGCCATTTTGTCCTTGATTTGGGGCAGGAAGCCCAACCAGCGTATGATTCCTGAAACTTGATTCCCTTTGTCCAAGGTAATCTGGACCATGGAATTCACTTCCAGGGGTGAATTTCCACCTTCCCCTTCCTCGCTGCTCTCGCTGATCTCTCGTTTCACTGGGTTTGGTTTTCCAAAGCCCACGTCGGGGTTGAACGTTGGGAAAAAACCTGATGGGCAACACAAAACGTCAGGAGAGCTGGGATCCTCTGGATCTAATTCCAGGTCTATTTTGGAAATTCCAGGCTACACACATAAGCAAGAAGCTGAGCACCAGGGACACAAGGTGTAATTCCCAGTGTGTCCAAGCTGGTTTGTCAGGATGAGAGGGAATGATCCTGCTCCCTGTTTCCCTGCTCAAAGCTTCACATTCCAACCTCTCGCTGGCCCTGGAGCTAATCCAGCCCTTCCCAGGCTACTGGAATGGCAGCAGGGGGGTTATTTCCTAAATTTTCCTACTAATTCCTTGTCTTGTCTAACAATTCCCACCATTGCTACTGGTACCTGAGCCTTTCCCACCAGGATGAAGCTCCTGCTCCATCTTTTACAGGTGAATTAAAGACTTTTTAACCAGTGGTGCCTCTTCCCTGAGGGAATTCTCTGCTACCATCAGCCTCTCCTTCCTGACGAATGGGATTCAGCTTTAGCTTCGTGTGGAACTTGAGATTTTTCCATAAATCCCGGTCCATTAAGACAAGCTGTAGGTTTTATTGGAATTTCAGCTCCTCAGTACCCTGCAGAGAGGGAATAAATTCCAAATTCTCCCAGAAGGGGATCAGGAGAGACACATCCAAAGATCACCTACTTTGCAAGCTCTCCTTCACAACAGAATCCATGGGGATTTCCCTGAAAATGTCAGTTGTTCCTTCTTCTTCCTGAAAGGAGTGAAAAATCCATCAGCTAGGGAAAAACCCATCAGCAAAACACTGGAATATGAAGGATTTTTTTTTTTTAAAGAAGCCAGGAAAGTTTGCACAGAACATCACATCCCTTTTGGATATTCCTTCTACTTCTCTTTCACGTCCAACCATAATGTGATTTTTTCCTTTAAAATCCCAAGAAAAAACCCATGGAAAAGCTGCTCTTACCGGGCAAACCTTCACGAACCACTGGCTCCCTTCCCTGTAAACTGCCATGGCAATTCCTTTGGTGGGGATCTCATCCACGAGGAAGCTGACGGCGTCTCCCACTTTCACGGGCACCACCTCCTCCGTGTCCTGTTTTCCCGGCTTCTGCTTCCCATAATCGTTGCCTGATGTGGAAATAAACTGGATTTTGCTGAAGGGCAGGAAGATCCCACAGTTCCTCTTGCACTTGAAGTACTCGGTGCCGTGGTAGGACCCGTCGCTTCTCCCTCTGTTTTCCCCCTCTCCCTGAAAACACGCCAGGAAGGGATGTCACACACAAAAATTCCATGGAAAAAACGAGGAATTCGCTGCTTTGGGCCCCCGCTTACCTGCAATTCCACCCCGAAAAACACCGGAGTCAGCACAGCCAAGCTGGGCTTGTAGATGCTCCCGATGTAGCGCACGACTCCCGGGAAAAATTCCCTCTCCACCTCCACCATTACATTTTGACCCGGCACGGCTCGGAGAGCTCCTTCCAGGCTCAGCCTCTCCAGGAAAAAATCCAAGCGCTCGCTGTGGCTCCCGATGGCCAGGAGGAATCCGGCAGCCTCCTGGCGCACGGGCTGCAGGATTTCCAGGTTGATGGTGACCGTGGAGCTGTCGTCCAGCATGACGACCTTCAGGAAGCAAGCCGGAGGCCCATCCTCGGAAAAATTCCGCAGGTAGCTCCTCTCGCTGCAGAAGCACAAGTTCCCAGCTTGGAAGTACTTGCTTCCATAGGCACAGTCCTCTGTCAGGATGTAGAAACAATTCCTGTCCGCTGCTGGAGGCGGGAGGTTGGACATGGCAGATTCCCCTGGGTTGGGAGAGTCACAGCAATGGAGATTTGTGAGCGTTGGCGAAGAATTCCCGAAGGATCCGGGGTTAGAAGAGGTTTTGGATCCAACCCCGCGCTCAAAGCCTCGCCCAGCTGAGTTTGAGCGTCTCCCAGAGCTTCCCTGCTCCCCTTTTTCCAGGTGTTTAATCACCCTGGTGGTGATTCAAAATTCCATCTAACCCGGTTTCCCACATTCCTGCTCACCCCTGCTCCCTCACTGTGTTTCCATGGGAAAAGTCCAGCTCTGCCTTCTCCACTAAACCCTCCCAGGATTAGGCTGTACAGGAAAAAAAAAAAAACATGGAATGGTTTGGGTTGGCAGGTTTGGGTTTGGAGGAACCTTAAAGATCATCTCATTCCACGGGCAGGGACATCTTCCCCTATCCCAGAGTGCTCCAAGCTCCATCCAACCACACCTGGAATAATTCCAGGGATGGAAAGGCTGCTCCAGCTGGTCCAACCTGTTCTGACACTGTCCAGCCTCATTAAATTCCACATTTTCTTTCCTTACTCACTGGAGTGAGGCAAAGGATCAATCCTGCCTTTTAAAATTCCTTGGAAAAGGGATTCCCGCTCCTCTGGTGTCCTACAGCTAATGAATATTCATGAATATTTTGAATATTCATTCAAAACATATGCAAATCACCCGCTGAGGTACCAGAGATGTCCAGCTTTCCTAGCAAATATTTATTTATTATATAATTTATATTAAAAGAAATGAAAGCATTTGGAAGCAGGAATATATTTTGGTGCTTATTTTTTAGTTCAATTCTGACAAGTGAAAGTTCTTGTCGTTAAAATTCCACTAGGTGGAATTCCAGTTAAATTCCACTGGTGACATTCTAATATTTAAATTCCAGCAATAATTAAAATCCAGCCATTGAATTCCACTTTTTATCCTCCTCCATCTTCTCCTTCGATGGAAAATCAGGATCAAAAATTTTTGTTTCAACATGAAGAAAGGGCGAATAAAAAAAAAATTTAAAAAGCCATTTTCCTCACTAAAAGCCCAAAATAAATTGACTTTTCTCATGAAATTCCCAATAATAAACTACTTAATTAACCAAAACCCCAAGAATAAATTTTCTCATAAAAATAACCAAGAACAAACGTTCCTCATCAAGGCCATTTTCCTCATGAAAGCTCCAGAATAAACCACTTCCCTCATCAAAACCACATAAATAAACCATTTTCCTCGTAAAAAGCAAAAAATAAACACATTTGTCTCACAAAACCTGCAAGACTAAACAATTTTCCTCATCAAAAAAGCAAGAATAAACCATTTTATTAATCAAACCCCAAGAATAAACAATTTTCTTCATCAAAACCCTCCAAGAATAAATAATTTTCCTCATAAAAAACCCACAAATAAACAATTTTCTTCCTTAAAAGCCAAAAATTATTTTTTTTTCTCAAGAAAAACGCAAAAATAAACCACGTTCCTCATCAAAAACTACGAATAAATCATGTTCCTCATTTTCAAAAAAAACCAAAAGTAATTTCCTTTCCTCATCAAAATGCCGGAATAGACCCTTTTTCTCATTAAAAAAAACAAAAAAACCCAAAAAAAACAGGGAATAAACAGTTTTATTCGCCAAACCCCAAGAATAAATAGCTCCTCTCACCAAAATAAACAAGAATAAACTAATTTCCTCACCAAAACCGCCAAATAAACCATTTTCCTCGCGGAAACACAGCAATAAACCCCTTTCCTCATTAAAACCCAAGTGTAACCCGGGTATTTAAAGCAGAATATTCCCAATTTCCCCCGATTTATGGGAATAAATCCCATAAATCCCATAAATCCCAGGGCTCCGAGCGGGGCTTGGCCCCAACCCCTCCCCCCTCCCCTCACCGTCTCCGCTGCCGCTCCGGCCCCGGCACTTCCGTGTCCGAGCGCGCGCGCGGCCCCACAGCCAATAGGGAGCGGCGGGGGGAGGTGGGCGACCAATAGGAGTGAAAGGGCGGGGCCACAAGGCGGAGAGGAGGCGTGGCTACGCAGCGGGCCCCGCCCCCTGACGGCTGGCCTTGGGGGAAGGCGGGAAGTGCGTGAGGGGCGGCGGGCGGCGGGTGTTTCCATGGACCCAAATCCCTTGGAATTCGCGTGTGTTTCCATGGACCCAAAGCCCTGTGGATCCCTGAATCTGCGTCCCCATGGACCCAAGCCCTTGTGTATCCAGGGTGTGTGTCCCCATGGACCCAAATCCCAATGGATTCACATGTGTTTCCATGGACCCAAATCCCTGTGGATTCACGTGTGTTTCCACAGTCCCAAAGCCCTATGGATCCTGGAGTGTGTGTTCCCATGGACCCAAATCCCTATGGACTTGTGTGTATTATAATGGACCCAAATTCTAATGTGTCTTTCCATGGGCCTAAATCCCTGCGGATTCACGTGTGTTTCCACGATCCCAAAGCCCTGTGGATCCCTGAATCTGCATCCCCATGGACCCAAGTCCCTTTGTATCCAGGGGGTGTGTGCCCATGGACCCAAATCCCAATGGATTCACATGAGTTTCCATGGACCCAAATCCCTGTGGATTTGCGTGTGTTTCCATAGACCCAAATCCCTATGGATCTCTGAATCTGCATCCCCATGGACCCAAATTCTAGTGGGTTCACATGTGTTTTCATGGACCCAAATCCCTTGGAATCCGCGTGTGTTTCCATGGTCTCAAAGCCCTATGGATCCTGGAGTGTGTGTTCCCATGGACCCAAATCCCTATGGACTCGTGTGTATTATAATGGACCCAAATTCTAATGGGTCTTTCCATGGGCCTAAATCCCTGCGGATTCACGTGTGTTTCCATGGACCCAAATCCCTGTGGATCCCTGAATCTGCATCCCCATGGACCCAAGTCCTTGTGTATCCAGGGTGTGTGTCCCCATGGACCCAAATCCCAATGGATTCACATGTGTTTCCATGGACCCAAATTCCTATGGATTCACGTGTGTCCCCATGGTGCCATGTCCTTATGGATCTGTGTGTGTATTCCCATGGGCCCAAATCTCTATGTATCCATGAGTTTGTGTTCCCATGGACCCAAATCCCTATGGATCCGTGAATTTGTGTCCCCATGGACCCATGTACCTATGGATCTGTGTGTATTTCCCGATGGACCCAAATCCCCACGGATTTGTGTGCGTCCTAATGGACCCAAATCCTAATGGATTCATATGTGTTTCCATCATCCCATGTCCTGTGTCCTTATAGATCCATGTGTGTGTCTCCATGGACCCAAATCCCTATGGATCCATGTGTGTGTGTGTCCCCATGTCCCTGTGTCTCTATGGATCTATGTGCGTCCCCGTGTCCTTATGTCCCTATGGATCCAGGTGTGTGTTCCCATGGACCTAAATCCCTATGGATCCGTGAATTTGTGCCCCCATGGACCCAAATCCCCATGGACCCGTGTGTGTCCCCATGGCATGGCCCTGTGATCCTGCATCCCCATAGCTGTGTGTCCCCAGAGCCCTCTGTCCCCATGGCCCTGTGTCCCCACAACCTTATACCCATTGTCCCTGTGTCCCTCTGCCTTTTGTCCTTCCTGGGTGGCCCTGCACACCCCCAAGTGTCCCCACTGCTGCTGGGACAAGGGTGACACACTGGATCTGGGACTACCAAGCCACCTCCTGGGGGATATCACCCAGCCTGGGGACACGGAGGTGGCACCAGAGCAGGGAGGGGACACCAGGTCACAGCAGCAAGGTATAAATATTGGCTAAATAGATTTATTTTCATACAAAGAATACACAGGTCCCCCCTGCTGGGACACCCCAACCCCGGGGGACACCCCAAGATGTCCCCAGCCACCGCCGGGCTGGCCACCACCTCAGCTTTACCGGTAGGATCTGTCCCCTTGCCCAGAGTTTGGTGACAACTCTGGGTCACCTTGGGGACATCCCTGTCCCCTCTGGGGCCACCTTGCTGCCTGTATTTACCAGATGCCTACTCAGGGCACCCTGTCACAGGCCACTCTGCCTTGTGGGACAGCCCCAGACGTGGTCCCCTGCTCCCTTGGCCCCATGCTGGGACATGTCTGGACATTTTGGGGTCCCCCCTTGTGCCCTAATACTGTGGCTGGTACAGACACTCCCTCCCCCCACGCCATATGTACACGCTGGATAAAAGAAGAAAATACAGGTATTTATAGCGGGGGAGCAAAATACCCCCCCCACACCCCCCCAAAGTGTCCCCTGTGTCCCCATCCTGGTGCCTCACCACCAGCCAGTCCTGACACCTGTGCCCAGGATGGAGGTGGCTGGTCCTGCCCCATCCCGGGACAGCTGGGCCCCTGTGCCTCAGTTTTCCCATCGGTCATGGGGCTGCCATGGGGTGATGGGACATTGGGAACGTTGGGTGAGGAAGAGCCACTGTGGCCACCTTGTGAGGATAAGGATGTGGCCACGAGCCCCAGGGAACATGGGATGAAGCTGGAGGCACCTGGGATTGAAGCCAGAGTGTCCCACCTCCTGCCTCACCCCCATCACAGGCACAGCTACCCGAGGTGCCCTTTCATCCCCGAATTTGTCACGCTGCTGTCACCCATCTCTGGGCATGGTGGGAGGTCTGGATGTGGCCACGCCACCTCCCTCTGTGGCAGGAGAGGAGGTGGCTGGGGGAGCTCCTCAGCTCGAGTCCCTCCAGCTCAGCTGCGTTTGGTGACCATCTGCCGGTCCCTCTTCTTCTTCTCCATCAACCTGGTGGGGAGCAGGGTGGTGACCTTAGGGACCCTCCCCAAGAGGGACCTCCCGAAGCCACGGTGGGGGACAACTCACTTGCGGTTGCGGACTTCAGTGAGCTCCATGAGCCTCTCCTGGGCTGCCCGGAGCTCATCCAGGCGCTGCTGGTAGCGGGAATCGCAGCCGTTGGTGCGCTCGTAGCTGGAGACCTGGCTGGAGAGCTCGCTGGCACGGTCCCGGAGCTGCTGGATGGACGAGTAGAGGTTCTCCTCATCTTCCTCCTGCTCCAAAACAAGAGTGTGAGGCTGGTGTGGTGGGCAGGACACCCCAAAGAGTTGGTTCCCCTCGTTCCAGGTTTCCCAAGCTGCCTGGGCCACCTGCCTTGGCGTTGATGATTTCGATGTGGATGAGGAGGGAGGCGAGCTCCAGGTCCTCGGTGTAGCTGTTCTTCAAAGGCACCGACCGGTAGCCTGGACACAACATCACAACAGGAGCTCAGCAAGGTCCAAGCCCCTCACCATGGCCAGGACCCCAGGGAGATAATGATGATGATTGCAGGGGTTTGCACTAAAAGACCTTTAGAGGTCCATTTCAACCCAAACCCTTTTATGACTCCATGACTTAATGATGGAGGTCATGATGATGATGATGACAATGCAGGGGAGCTGGACTCTGACTTTTAGAGGTCCCTTCCACCCCAAACCCTTCTATTATTCCATGATCTATGACGGAGATGATGAAGATGATGGTTCAAGGAGATTTGGACTGGATGACCTTTAAAAGCCCCTTCCAACCCAAAGCCTTCTATGATTCCATGATCTATGACGGAGATGGTGAAGATGGTGGTTCAAGGGGATTTGGACTGGATGACCTTTAAAAGCCCCTTCCAACCCAAAGCCTTCAATGATTCCATGATCTATGACAGAGATGGTGAAGATGATGGTTCAAGGGGATTTGGACTGAATGATCTTTAAAAGCCCCTTCCAACCCAAACCCTTCTATGATTCCATGACTCAGTGACGGAGATCACGATGATGACAATTGCAGGAGGGTTGCACTAGAAGACCTTTAAAGGTCCCTTCCAACCCAAACCCCTTTCATGACTCCATGACTTAATCATGGAGATCATGATGATGATAATGATGGAGATAATGATGATTGCAGGGGGGTTGGACAAGATGACCTTTAAAAGCCCCATCCAACCCAAACCCTTCTGTGATTCCATGACTATGATGGGGATGATGACAATGATGATGATGATGGAAAGACCATACCTGTTTTGAGGCCCTTTACGGGGAAGGTGGCTTGTGCCAAGAAGTTGGGGTCACTGAACATGTCCTCCTCATACACCACGAAGCGGAGGAAGGCAAACTCAGGGTTGTTGATGTCGAAGACGAACTGCTTGAAGAGCCAGACGGGGTTGAAGCCATTGTCGGCTGTGGGAGAGAGCACAAAACCTGGCCCCATCACCCACATGTCCTCTCAAGAGGACTACAGAGGGCAGAGTCAGGGGTGTCCCTAAGAGTGGGGACATCACCTGTGTGGTCTCTCACCTACGACATCCGTCTTGTTCTTGCTGTTGTCGTACTCGGAGCCGCAAACCTCCACCTCCACGAAGGGGCACACGATGCTCCTCCCATTCTTGGGCAGGTGCCGGGCACCGAGGATCTGTGGGCGAAAGGGGAGGAAGAAGAGGGTGAGGTCTGGCCACACTGGATGAAGAAGACCTCCCAAGAGTAACAAGCTCTATGGAGCAAATACGTAGCAAATATGTAGCTGGAAGAGGTAAAAACCACCCCTGGTTGACCCAAAAATAAGGAAGGCGTTCCCATCTTGATGGTGACCACTTCAAGGTGGTCTTGCTGTCCTTGCACACTTGCCTGCAGCTGGACTGTGATGGGCTCCACAATCTTCAGGCTGTTCTTGTCGAAGGGGTCAAAGGTCTCGTCCCTCATGATGTCCGGCTGTAGGACGTAGCCGCTGCGGCCACCGAGCATGAAGAGCGCCTGGTTCAGCTGCATCGGTTTGTCTGTGGCCGTGGGGACAGAGCAGATCTGAGCGTGGGGCTCAGGGACCTCCCCAAGGTCCTTGGTTATAAGGTTCTACCCTGCAAACCCAACTAAGAGGCCCCAGCTGTGGTTGGAGGAGGGATGCAGCCGAATTTTGCATGAATCACCCAAGGATTGTATGGAGATATCCCCACTGGGATGAGGACAAAGACTTGAGAGCATCCAAACCACTCTTGTCCCCACCAGGATAAGGACAAAGCTTGGAGAGATCTTTCAAACCACCCCCTGCATCCCCATGAGGATGAGACACAGGTTGGAGAGCATCCAAACCACCTCCTGTGTCTCCATCAGGATGAGGACAAAGCTTGGAAAGATCATCTAAACCACCTCCTGTGTTCGCATCAGGATGAGGAAAAGGCTGAAGAGCATCCAAACCACTTCTGTCCCCATGAGGATGGAGACAAAGGTTGGAGAGATCACCCAAACCACCTCCAACAAGACGACCCAGGGCAGAAGCATTGGGAATGCGAATTTTGAGACAACCTTCAGGGATGAGCCCAACAACAACCCCAGGAGCAGGATTTACCGGGCGTCTGGAAGTTGAGGGCCACGAGTTGGCTCCCACAGATCCACATGGGCAGTGGGTCATAGTTGGAGGAGTCCAGGCGCTGTCCTTTGGGGTAGATGCGGCTCAGCTGGCGGCGGTTGTACTGCAGGAACTTCTTGCCCTTGCTGCGGTTGGCGTATTTCTCCGCCTTGGTCTCCGGGAAGGAGGACATATCCCGGTAACACGCCTTGTCCGTGCCAATCTCTGCAAGCACCAAGTGGCCATCAGGGAAGGAATGAGACCTGGATAGTTCTTCCCACCTGTCTCTTTCCACGCTTCATCCCTTTATCCCACTTCTCCATGACTTACTGTCCTCATCGAACGGCACCGGCCGGCAATACACGACCAGCTCCGAGAGCTCCAGGGCGATCTTCTTCCTCCGCTCCATGATCTTCCCCTCTTGCATCTGCACCAGGAAAAACAGGAGCTGCAAGTCGTCCCCCAGACTCTTCCTTTGGGGATATTAGAAACAATCTCCAAGAGAAAGGGACCATCCAGCCCCATCCTCTGCATCCCCTCACCCTGGCGTCGGCGTTCTGCGTGGCCTCTCGGATCTTGGCCACCCACTCGCTGAGTTCCTCCTGCGTGTCTGCGGCCACATCCAGCGACTGGGCTGCGTGGGACATCTGCTGGGAATGGATGGTGAAGACAAATGGTTTGGAGCTCCTCCCGTCTTTGGAGATAACTATAAGGACATCAGAGGGGGGCTTTACTCGAAGACATTCCCAACGGATGGCTCTGTGGAGCAAACGAAACCTCAGCGGTCCCGCTCCCGGGCCCCCACCAGCCCCTCCTGGCACCCCACCATCCATCAGGATCCTCCTCCTGTGAGGATCCCATTTTTTTTCCAGTTTGTGGCTTCAGCTTTCCATGCTGAAACACGCCCTTGGAATCAAGGGAAAATGTCCCCTGAATCATCTGGACATCCCAATTCCTCCAAATTCCCCCCAAATCCATAAGCAGGGACACTCACCGACGTGGCAGGATGGGACATCAATGAAGCCCTTCAGGAAGTTCCCCAGGGGGCTGTTTTCTGATGACTGCAAGAGAGGAAGGAAGAAGTAAAATGGGGGAGGCTTGTGGGTTACAGGCAGCCACCACCCAACCCTCCGAATTGGACAAATCTGAAGAAAAGAAGGGAAAAAACATCCAGGAGCATCACTCCAAGAGCTGGGTTGGAGTAGGACCAGGAGCATCCCCCAGCCTCTGGATAAGGGTCTGGGCTGGTACAGGGCTGGGAGCATCCCCCAGATTCTGGATAAAGGTCTGGGTTGGAGAAGGACCAAGAGCATCCCCTGACTCTGTGGGACCAGGAGCACTGCCCAGATTCTGGATAAGGGTCTGCGCTGGCGCAAGGCTGGGAGCATCCTCCAGTTTCCAGGAAAGGATCCAAGCTGGAGTGTGGCCAAGATTATCACCCAGCCTCCAGACAAAGATCAGGGCTGGAACAGGACTAGGAGCATCCTCCAGCTTCTAATAAATTGTCTAAGTGGGAGTGGGGCCAAGAACATCCCTCAGCCTCCAGATGAGAATCTGGACAGGAGCAGGAGCACGAGCATCCCCCAGCCTCATGGTAAGGGTCTGGGCTGGAGAGGACCAGGAGCATTCCTCAGCCACTGGATGAGGATCTGGGCTTGTACAAGACTTGGAATACCCTGCAGCTTCCAGAAAAGGGTCCAAGCTGGAGCAGGGCTGGGAGCATCCCACAGCCTCTGGATAAAGATATGGGCTGGAACAGAACCAGGAGCATTTCCCAACTCCCAGAAATAGGTCCAAGTTGGAGTAGGGCCAGGAACGTTCCCCAGCCTCTGGATAAGGGCCTAGGCCGGAGCAGGATCGTGAGCATCTCCCAGCCTCAGGATAAGGGTCTGGATTTGGTCAAGGCTCTTGGGAGCCTCCATTGTCCTCGCTCCCAGGATCCCGGGGAGGTGGCACTCACAGCCTCATCCTGCTCCTGCGCCTGGGTGCCGACGATCTCCTCCACGTAGTTGGCCGGGAACCAGAGTTGCTTCTTGCCCCCGTAGTCCCCCCGCCACCTGCAAGGGGTGAGAGGATCAAGGCGAGCGGACAGATTTTGGGGAGGGGGGAACAGGGCTGTCCCTGCTGCATGCGGTGCCAGGGGGTGGTTGGAGAAAGGGTGGGGGGACAAAGAAGGAGGCTGAGTTAAAACCCGCTGTGGGAAATACCCGGGGTGTCCCCTCCATCTCCCGCCCACGGTGACAGCCAAGTGACCGCCCTCACCAGCCGCCGTCCTGCTTGTCCACGTTGTGGATGATGGCCTGCTTGCAGAATGACAGCTCGTCCTCCCGTTGTGCTTTGTAGTCGTACAGAGCCTTCACCGTACACTGGGGACACCGGGAAAAGGGACAAGGGTGTCACCACCCAGCACCTGGTGCCCCACTCAGCCCAGCCCCTCGAGCCCCCATAGTGGAGTGTGGGGGATCCTGACCCCAAATCATGGCATCACAGAATGTTAAGGGGTTGGAATAGACTTTAAAGGTCATCACATTCCAACCCATCCCACCATGGGCAGAGACACTTGCCACTAGATGCTCCAAGCTCTTGTCCAACCTGGCCTTGGGTACTTCCAGGGATGGGGCATCCACAACTTCTCTATTCTGCCATCTCACCACCCTCACAGTAAAAAAATTCTTCCTAATACCTAACCTGAATTTCCTCCATTTTGTATCCATTGCACCTTGACCTATCTGCAGTTCCTGACAAAAAGTTCCTCTCCAGCTTCCAAATTGCTCACGGCAGTGGGATGGGTTAGAGGGGACAGGAGGGCTGGAGGTGCCTGTGGTCTTGCAAGATCACCACATTCAGAGCAGATCAGGTTCCTTTTTTGGAATTCCCAGTGCGTTCTCCTGGTGCACTGAAGGGTTAATCCTCTGATATTACCACATTCCCTGGAAAAAACCCCTCTGGGTTAAGTTTTCCTCTGTGTGGTCTTACCTAGCTTCAAAGGGACCATTAAGGCACCAGCAGTGCTGGGCCATGGGATTGTAGGATCACGGGAAAGGAACCTTAAGGCTCCAGTCCAGCCTCTTCCATGGTCAACTCCAAGATATGTCCAGTTGCCAAAACCCCCAAGGGTGGAGACTGGGTCAACTCCAAGAACAATCAAGTCCCAAAAACCTCTGAGGATGCACCACCTGGGAACTGACCCTAGACCTGCTTTTTAGGGGTTCCTGCTTTTTTAGGGGTTGTTTCAGCAAACAAAGGAATTTCCTTGCTGTTGGGGCAAACTTCTGCCAGGACCCTGCTCCAGGCTGGGGTCTTTCCAGCCCTGTCCCCCACCACACTTTGACAGTGTTGTCACTGGAGCTCGGACTGTCCCCAAGTGATGGTGATGGTGGCTGGGTCCAGCTCCAGCATCACTTGAGGGTCAAAGAAATGGAGCGCAACTCAACCATTTCTCTGGTCAGCGGTGCTGGGAGGTGTGGATCTGGGGAGGGACCACCCAGGAACCCCAGCACTCAAATTGCCATATCCCACCACCCACCACCTCCCCAGGACACCAGCTTGGCCCCTTACCCTGGCCATTGGCATCTTGTTGGCCTCTACGTAGAAGTGGGGGGTCCGCACCTCATACAGGGCTCCATAGTCCAGTTCCTGCAAGGAGAAATACCTGAGGGGGTCACCTGGGCGTGGGCAGGGGCTACGAGGGGATGAGAGGAGGCTGAGTGGGATCTAATATCCCCTTGCAAATTGTTGGAAAAGGGAATTATGGGGGCGTTTTAATGCTGGGTGATGACAGTGGAACGAGCTTGGCTGGTTCTGGTTGGGCTCCAATCAGAGTTCTGAAGATGGTGGAGCTGAGGATGGGGTTTGGTTGCCTGTGGCACAGAACCCCCACCATCCCCACTGCTGGGAGAACTCACAGTGGTGCCCATCTTCTCCAGGGTCTCCTCGTTGATGGGGTAGCGCAGCTTCATCTTGCGGTACAGCGGGTGCTTCTCGTAGTAGCTGATGAGGTCCACGAGGCTCTCGAACTCGGCTGAGCTGCCCAGCATGAAGAGCCGCCCTTCCTGCTGGATGCGGCAGTGCTTGATCTTCCCCTCCGCCCTGGGGCCAGGAGAGACGGGAGTGGGATGGGTGAGGGGTGGCCGAATCCTGGCTCCATGATGGGGATGGGCAGGAGGTGATGCTTGGGGATGCCACCAAAGGTGACCACCCCGAGGTCGTCGTGGAGAGGGTTTCCCCTTCATGATACCATCACGTGTCCCACCGTGTCACCCACAGCAAACCCCTGCCACCTAGCTCGGGGTCACAACACACAAGTTATCACAAGTCCTCAGCTTGGCCAAGCCCAAGTGGCCTTGTGGTGGCCACACTCACCGGAAGGAGATGGCATAGGAGTTGGGTTCGCTGCGCTTCCGCACCAGGAATGCTCCGTCCCGCGGGACCCGCATCAGCATGTGCTCGGCCTGGAGACGCGTTAAGCTGGCGTGGTACCACCTGCCCAGGGAGAACATGGAGACAGGGGGCTGGAATCGGCATCTCCACACCCTGATGGGGCTGGAGGAGGCTGGTGGACCCATTGGATCAAGGGGATGGGGATTGGAAGGATCCTCACTCTTTGCTCTCGTGGGCGTTGGGTTGGGGGACGGGGTCGGTGAGGCGCATCTCAAACTCGTTGCAGCGCAGCGGCACCTCCCGGTAGTGGCAGATGAGGCTGTAGAGGCTGTCGAAGACCAGGTTGTCCGTCAGGTAGAACTTGGTGGCCCCGGCCTCCTGCCGCGAGTGGATCCGGCAGTGCTGCACCCGGCTGGACCTCCTGCCATGGGGGTGGGAGAAAGCCAAGTCAATCTGGGTCCACATCTCCACCATCCCACACTTTGGGGTCTACGAGCTACACAAAAAGGTGACATTTCCCCCAAAAAAGCCACTCCAGCTACCAAACCAGGCACTGACTGGAGGGTCACCCAGGGAGGGTGGGATCCTGCCTCCCTGATGGAGCTCCTACCAGAAGGAGAGGGTGTAGTCGCCCACGAAGGTCTCGCTCTCGCGCACCAGGAAGGTGCCGTCCTTGCCGCCCGTCTCCGTGCAGTACTCGTGCAGCAGCTTCTCTGCAATCTGTCGCCCGTCACGGCCACCCCCGAGCTTGCCGTGGAACCACTTCTCCGTGAAGTGCAGCTCGTTGTTGTTGAACTCCTGCAAGTTCATCCCAAAGTGGGTGTTGTCACCCTGTGACCCTTCCCACAGAGCTGTCACCTCGCCCTGTGGGCGCGTCCTGCCCCTCACGCACCTCCTTCTGCTCCACCTCCTCTTCATCCTCATTGAACTGGTAGCGGGATGTCTCCTCTGAGTAGTAAATCTTGTTGCTTGTCAGGACAAAATAATGAGGGCTCCAGGTCTGAGAAGGAGGAAGAGCATCGGTGGGGTGAGGAAGAGGATGACACAGAGGGATGGAGCTTTGGGATGGGGTTTTTAATCCCTTTCTTCCCCCTCACAGCATCACAGTGGTCTAGGAGAGCCCATCCCAAACCCCAATGTCTGACAGATCCCACTCAGCCCCTGAGGGCCTCCCTTACGTGGTCGATGGGGTCTTCAAGGTAGAGAATTCCATTCTTGATGGAGTTGCTGATGTCGTTCTCTGAATAACTGGCAGTGGAGACCTCCTCGTACAGGTTCCCTTCAACCAGTTTCTTGTGCTGGGAGACACCAAGGGAGGGGAGCTCAGTGGTGGCCATGGTGTCCTTGTCACCAGCCCAGCCCTCCCAGCCCTCAGGATCAATCTCCCACAGGTGCCTTCCCACCATCCCTTGTTCTCCTTGACCATCTCTTGGTGTAGAACCCAACACAATCTGTGTCCCTCCTGCAAAGAGGGGTTTTGCCAGCTCCACACCTTGATTAGGATTTTCTTCTTGAGCTGGGTGGGCGAGGGCAACTCATCAGCATTGATGTCCACTGGCTTGGTGAGGAGCATGTCCCCAAAAACCTTCTTGAAGTGGCAGGCCATGTTCCTCTGCTGGACGATGCTGCAGTGGTCTTCGATGGAGAGGATGATGGGGAACCTGGAGCAAGCAGGAGGGAAAGGTGGCCTCAGATGAAGGTGAGGGAGAGGTTCCCAGAATTCAGAGATCATTGGGAGAGCTGGGGCTTACTCAGAGGTGACGAAGGCGTGCTCCTTGATGGTGTGCAGCACATCCAGGAATTTGATCTTGGAGGTGAGCGTGTGGCCGTGGTAGATGATGGGGAGATCGTCCGGGCCATCCCAGCAATCCACTGAGAAGGAAAACACCTTGGTTAATTCATGTTTGCCACCAACTACGTGCTGGGAACCATTTTTTTGAGCATCCAGATGACAGGGAAAGACCCTCTGCCCTGGTGCCATGGGATGGGGGCAGGGAATGGTCTGTTTTGATGGGACATGAGGGGTTCCAGCATCCCCGAGAAGGGCTGGTGGGACTCACACTCGATGCAGCGGCAGCCCATCCGCAGGCACCGGGCGTACGCCTCCAGGGAGGACTCACTGGAGAATTGGTCTCCTGTCAGATACCTGCAGAGGAGAGACAAGGATGACGGGATGCTCATGGATGTCCTTGAGGAACACCCGTGCGGGGAAAATTCCTTACGTGTTGTGGGATGAAGAGATCCAGTACTGGGACAAGGGGTGGTTCATCTCTTCAGGCACCACACGCTCATACTTAGCATCCATCACCATGTTTTCCTTGGAGAAGAGGTATGTGAGGAACTGGCGGGGGGGAGAAACGGAGAGGTCAGAGCCTGATGGTGCCGGGGAGATCCCTGTGGGAATACAATGTGGGGCCACCCACCTCATCCAGCTGGAAGGAGGGATCCGACGCTTCGTTGGAACTCTCCTTGAGGTAGGAGCACATGTAGTCCCGCACCACACCCACGTCACTGGCCCAGGATTCCTGGGATACAAACATGGCTGTTGTTAGTGGGGGAACTGGGCTGGAGCATCCCATGTGTGTTCCTTAGGCTGCAGAGTTCTCAGGGAAACCCCACCTTCTGGTCGTGCAGCAGGAACTTCTGGAAGTCGTAGAGGGACACTTGGCACAGCTCAGGGCGGTCCACATTCCTGGGACAAGGAGCAGCCACCAGTGAGGAGCAGGAGAAGGAATTGGGATAGATCCCATGGCAGAGTTGAGGCCATCAGTGCCCATCTGCAGCTCAGCCTCCCCATGACCTCCATTCCCACCAGTCCCTCCACCCTGTGACTGGGAGAGGCCAGAATGTGCAGCTTTGTCTGAGGATACTGGGAGGAGGGCAGGTTGACATGTCCCTATATCCCTGGCAGCTGCCCCATCTCCCATCCCTGCTCACCCCTTCTCCCATTCCTGCTCCATCTTCGCTTCCATCCCAGCTCCCATCATTGCTCCCATCCCTTCTGCACCCATATTCCCATCCCCTCTCCTATCCCCTCTCCCATCCTTGCTCCCATCCCCTCTCTCATCCCCATTCCCATTCTCTGCTCTGCCCTACAGCCTGGCTGTATTTCCCACTCTATGGATCCAACTCTTGGAATATTGATTGGGATGGGAGCTGGGAACTCACCGCAAGGGGAAAGAGAGCTCCAGCTGCTCAATGACCTGGAAGGCAGAGAAGGGGTCTAGGCTTAGCCGGAGGGGGACACATCCCACCAGGATGGGGACATTTCGGAGGCCAAACCATGGGTCTTACCGACTTCTGGGCATCAAACATCAGGTTTTTGTAGAACTGGATGAAGTGGGAGAAAGTCATCTCATTCCTGGCTTCCACTTCCTGTGGGAGACGGGGCTGGATGAGAGTGGGGCCACTCCATCGGAACCAGGGACACTACGGTGGCCCCAGCCCATGTGGGGTGGGTTGAAGAGCATCTCCCTCATAGCTGGGGTGTCCAGAGGGTCCTTACCACGAGTTTATCCCGCAGGAATCTCATGTTGGGAACGCGGTAGTTGACCTGGGGCAGCATCGCCTTCAGGTCCTTCACCGTGATGCTGCCAGAGGGAAAACCGGAGTCAGGGTACTGCCAAATCCCTGGATGAGTCTCAGCTCCCAACACCAAGGGTCCCACCCCAAATCTTGGTGCCTGGCACAGGGATCCTACCCTCCTGGCCTGTGGATCCCTGCTGTGGCACAGGACCCAGGGAAATTGTGGATGTCTCATTCTGGGAGGTGTCCAAGGCCAGGTTGGATGGGGCTTGGAGCAACCTGGTCTAGTGGAAGGTGGAACTAGATGATTTTTAATGTCTTTTCCAACACAAACCATTCCATGATTTCATGTTTCTGAGATTAATTACATGGTGCCTGGCACGACTGTGAGCAGAGGGACAAGGAGAGGAAGTGCATCCAAGAACCAACTGGGCACTCTTAAGACTCCTACTTGGAGGTGATGCCCATTCCCATTCCCATAATAATTTAAGTCCAAATTCCTTTGGTTTTTGGGTTTTCCTGTCTTGGAAAGATAATTATGGGCTGGAGAAATGCCCTGGGCCCCTCTGGCACTGGTGAAAATGTGGCACTGGGGATGGGTCCCAGTGGTCCTCACTGTCACAAGGATGTGACCTGCACCCAATCTCCCATTTCTGGTGCCTTCAAGCATCCCAAAAAGCCTGGTGCTCCCTTGTCCCACAAACCTCACCCCCAGCCTGGCTCAACCTCCAGATTTGGGATGCAACAGGGGGAATATGGTTCTGTCCAGCTGAACCCACCGTACTGGTGGCTCACCTGCCTTCCCTGGCCCGGTCCATCCCATCAAACTGCTTCCGTAGCCACCTGGGAAGAAAAAGATGGACAGACAGTGCTCAGTCCCAAAGAGGACCAAGCCCAGGGCAGGTTTTCTTCCCAAAACAGGGACCAGGAAATGGGATCTGCTTGTCCTTCCTCACCTCTCGATCTGCAGTGGGGTCTGGGCTCTCTGGGTATCAGCCACCAGCCAGTTGAGCCCTGTTATCCATAGGTTGATGTCCTCCTCGCAGAAAGCTGTTGGAGGAAGAGGAGGGCGATGAGGTTGGGATGGGGATGATGGGATGTTGGGAAGGGGGTGGGACTCCAAGGATGGACACAGGGTATGGGGAGGGACCCAAACGCACCGGCCACGCTGAGCGTCCGCAGCCTGAAGTCCATTCCGTAGAGGATGATGAAGCACATGGTGAAGTCCAGCTTGCGAGCGTCCTCGGGGTAGCGCTCGAAATCCCGGGAATTCTTCCCCAGGCGGATCTCCTTGATCTCCCGAATGTCGACTGTGGAGAGAGAGGAACGTGAAACTGTCCCCTGCCACCACAACTTCATGTGAGTGGTTCAGGATTTCCAGAACATGTGTCCTCTGGAGAACCTCGTTCCCAGGATGGGATACCCTCAGGAGCGTGTGATGGAATTATGGGTGCTGTGGCCACGTGTCTTTGAGGGTGACATTTTCCCAGTGTCCTCCAGTGATGTGTGATGGCACCATGGGTATGGCATGTCCATTCAGGGAATCATTTTCCCAGGATGGGATGTCCCTGTGGCACTGCCCGCTGGAGCGGGATGGCACCAGGGTGCCACGGCCTTGTGTCCTCCAGGGATCTGTGTCCCAGGATGTCCCCAGGATGGGGTCCCTGCAGTGCTGCTACAGCTGTGTGAGAGGACCAGGTTGACATAGCCACGTGTCCTCCAGGGATCTGTGTCTGAGGATGTCCCCAGGATGAGGTCCCTGCAATGAGTGACAGCACCACGGATGCCACGGAAAAGTCTCATCCAGGGATCTGTGTCCCAAGGACAGGGTGTCCCTGCAGCCCTGCCTCCATGTGTCTGATGGCCCCCATCCCTGTGCGTCCCTCCAGGAGCTTGTGTGCCCAGGACGTGGCATCCCGACAGCGCTGCCCACTCTTTTCCCAGCTTTGTGGCTGCCATGCATCCTCCAGGCTCATCCCACCCCATCCCAACCAGCAAATCTCCAGCCACCTTTCCTCCCCATGCCAGACCCTGCTCTGGGATAGGCTGAGCTCGTGTTTTCCTTGGAGAACTCGTCCCAAAAGTGGCAATTTGGAGCCCCAGCAGCTGGGACCGCAGGGCGTTGCTTTCCTGCTGCTCTGCTCCCTCATTATCCCGCTAAATAAAGCTGCAACGGCGGCGGCAGGGCCGGGTTTCCGGACCACGCTCTTCCTCACTGCTACTCCACCAAGGGACATTTCCCAGTTTTCCCAGTGGACGCATCCCACTGGGAGCAAGAATAATAACATAATATTAGGAACAACACACAAAATTGTTCTTGATTTCACAACCATCACCCCCCGGGCAGGTTTGTCCTCTGGGAATGAGCCACCGACACCAGAAAGGGCTTTGTGTGACCCAGGGCGGCCGGACCACCTCGCCAGGGGTATTGTCCTGCCGAGGAAATGGGTCATTTCCCGGAGAATTTCCAGCCTGGCTGCGTTTCCGATGTGGTGGTGGGGAAGGCTGCAGACGTGCCTTGGTGGAAACCCTCGGCTGAATCCAAAGAGGGGATCGAAAGGGGAAAGAAAAACTGAATGCAGGGAGGAATAAGGGATGGGGGAGGAATTGGGCTGATTAAGCAAGAAAAGAGGGGAAGAATAGTTTTTCTTGGCGGGAAAGCTCCAGAAAACAGTGGAGGCTTTATCCAGTCTTCTTTTGCTGGATGACCGCAAGCCAAATTTCACGGATCAGGGTGGGATTTTAGCACAAGTGACACAAGATCTCAAGGAAAGAAACTCCGTTGTCACCGCATGGCTCTCGGAGTAAAGTCTCTTCCATAAGAACAGGCAGATTTTTGGGGATAAAAATGGGTTTATAGGTTAAAACCGACCCCAAGCCTGCCCATCCACAGGGTGCCAGGGACTGGTGAGAAGCCAGTGGCTACCAGGGCTTTGCTAACAAGTTGCAATGCTGCTGTTCCTTGGATTTAACTCCTCCAGGATCCGGCCTTGCACCCGAACTCTGGGAGCTGTTCCTCATTCCAGGAATGGTTTGTGTTGGAAGAAACCTTAAAGCTCATGTCATTCCAACCTCTGCCATAGGCAGGGACACCTTCCACTATCCCAGTTTGCTCCAATCTCATCCAACCTAGCCTTGGACACTTCAGGGATCCAGGAGCAGCCACAACTTCTCTGAGCAACCTGTGCCAGGGCCCCAGCACCCTCACAGGGAAGAATTTCTTCCCAATATCCCATCTAACCCTGCCCTCTGGCAGTGGGAAGCCATTCCCTGTGTCCTGTCCCTCCATCCCTTGTCCCAAGTCCCTCTCCAGCTCTCCTGGAGCCTCTTTAGGCACTGGAAGGGGCTCTGAGGTCTCCCTGGAGCCTTCCCTTCTCCAGGCTGGACATTCCCAGCTCTCCTAGCCTGGCTCCAGAGCAGAGGGCCTCCAGGCCTTTGAGCATCTCCGTGGCTTCCTCTGGACTCACTCCAGCATTTCCACATCCTTCTGCTGCTGGACTCAGAGCTGGAGGCAGCTCCACACGTTGGGTCTCACCTGAGCAGGGCAGTGGGGCAGAATTCCCATTTTCCTGCTGCCTATGCTGTGGGATGAACCGAGGGCATAGGGAATTTCTGGGCTGCCAGCAGCAGTTTTTCATCCACCAACACCCTGAAATCCTTCTCCCCAGGGCAAATAGCCCGTTCCCATGAAAAGCCAGGGGAAAAGGGAGAGGCGAGGGGCTGCACAATACACCCGAGCAGCAGCTTCCTGGAAACCACATCTGCAGCGGATTTGCCTCGATCCTGTCAGAACTCTGTCTCCAAACTCCTCCCTGCATTGTCTCCATTGTCCTGGGCGATTAAAACACTCTGGAAGTCAGTTCCAGCTGCGAAAATCCCTTTTCTAATGCAAAGCGAGCAGCGCGGTGCAAAAAAAAAGGCTTGGAATGGTGGGGAGATGCTGGAGGAGCAGGTTCTGCCCAGTGGGATTTTAGGGATGCTGAGAGCCTGGGAGATTTTTTTCAGGCGTTAGGAGGGGAGCAAAGGGGTTGGAGGGAATGGTTGTGCTGGGAATTCCTGCTGGCCTGGGCACCTGGGTCATGCCTTCTTGCAGGATGTGGCAGCTCAGACCCTCCTGGACAGGGGAAATTGGAAGACCATATCCTGCCGGGATCCTGTGGTGTGGTTTAAAACCTGGAATAAAATATTTCTTCCTTGTCCAGTGATAAATCCCAACTGGATTTTCTCCTCCCCAAAAAGTCCTAATTCTAGTTATTTGCCATTAACAAGGCTGGAGATGTTGTCAAACCACCTCTTGGATTTTTCATGCTGCCTTCGCCTCCCCTTTCCTTTAATTTCTTGTAAAGATCCTTTTTTGGGGGGCTGTTTTCCACCAGATTCCTTGTGCTGGGAACTGGGGTGTGCTGAGGGTGACGAGCTGGAAGCCCTCCAGGACCAGGTTAATTTTGGAGGCCATGCTCCAGGCATTCCCAGGCATGGACACATGGAAATGTGTCGAGAGGCTGCTTAACCAAGCGTGTAATTATCCTGGGGGTCCAGGGGAGAGCCAGGATCCGTGTCCTGGCCCTGACAATCCCTAACAGAGACATCAGCACTTCCCACTAATCCCTCTCCAAGAAGGATGCTGGCTTGAAAGGGGGGATTTAAAATGGTCCGGGGCAGGCGTGAGGTCTGGGAGATCCCGATACTTCCATAAAATCCCAGAGAGTGGGAAGAGAGGGATGGACCAGGGGCTGAGGATGCTCCAGCCCAGCACCAGGATGGGGATTTCTCCCACTCCAGACTAGGAAAAGTGAATGGTGGGACAGGATGGCAGGATTGTATATTTACAGAAAGATTTTCATCCTTCTGGATGACCTTGGAGGATGCCTACTCATTTCCATGGGGGAGATTAGGCTTTTGTATGGGAAAGATCCTAAGGCTCCAGAGGGGAAACTGAGGCACAGCATGTGAGTAACCTGAGATCCTGACCTGGCAGCTCACAGTGCTTCTGGAAAAAACAAGGAGCTGGAAATGCATTATTTCCATGACTGGATAACAAGTTCTTCCCCATGAAGACCTAAAATACCTCTCCAAAACTGGGTGCCCTTCCTCCCATCATCTTCTGCTCTCACAGATCTGCTCCTGTATCTGGAAGGTCCAGACAAGCACGGATCCTGTGCTCAGCTGTGAGTGCCACCCTCCTTTTCCTGGCTCAAAGCTGGAATTCCACCTTGGGATCAGCACCTCCAGGCAGGAGCTGAAGTTTCCTGGGGATTTTGCTGGATCTTGCACAGAATCAGCAGTGGGTGGTGATTTTTGCGGGGGGGTCATTGGTGATTTTGGAGGAGCCTCTCCAGGGAAAAGGTACCTCCCAAACCTCTGGGTTGGGTTTTGCCGTCACCCAGGTGAGGTGACATCCCAAAATTGAGTTCCTTCCCTGCACAGGGATGTGGGATGAGGTGATGGTGCAGCTCCATGGCACCCCAATCCCAGCTTCCATCAACTGGACTTTTTTAGCTCAATTAAAGCTTTGAGGTAATGAGCACCAAGACATGGAGCCCCAACAATTCCCACTGTTGGGAGTCACAACAACCTCCTAACCACCGGTGAATCCACACAGAAGGGTGATTTTTATGGATGCTCCAGTGGGGTTTTGGGGTTAAAAAACGACCATGAGCAGGAACAGGGATGGTCATTCTTTTCCCTCCTTGCCAGGGTGGATATAAATCCCCGGGGATGAAACAGAAGCAGCTTAATCCCACAGAACAACTTCCAAGGTGGGATGGAGGAGGTGAGGGATGCTCAGCCCTGCAGCTCCTGTTTTTATGGGAATCACCCTGTGGCCAGGCACCCTGACAAGGTTGCACATTCCCCAGGGGTGAATATCCCACCGTGGTAGGACATTCCATAGGGGGGAACATCCCACCATGGTAGAACATCCCCCTGTGGCCAGGAATTCCACAACCAGTCACCCCACCATGGCAGATCACTCCACCACATCCAGGCACCCCACAAACCGTCACCCCACCACTGCAGGACATCCCACCAAGACCAAGCACCCCACAACCAGTTACCACACCATGGAAGGACATCCCACCACAGCCAGGAACCCCACAGCCAGTTACTCCACCATGGAAAGACATCCCACCACAGCCAGGAACCCCACAGTCAGGCACCCCACCACAGTGGAACCTCCTGACATGGCCACAAACCCCACAGGCAGTCTCCCCATGGCACGACATCCCAACACAACCGAGAACCCCAAAACCAGTTACCCCACCGCTGTAGGACACCCCAACACAGTCAGGCACCCCAAAAACAGTTGCCCCATCATGGCTGGGAAGCCCAGCACGCCCAGAACTCCCCCCAGCCAATCATTCCACCACTGTAGGACACCCAAACAGACCCAGGCACCCCACAATCAGTCCCCCCACTGCAGCAGGACATCCCAACACATCCGAGCACCCCACAACCGCTCACCCCACTGTGGCAGGACACCCCAACACACCCAGAACACCCCCAGCCAGTCTCCCCAGTACAGCTCAGCACCCCACCACCACATCCCCAGCCCCCCAACACCGCTGCCACCGATATTGCCCTGTCCCCCCCAGTCCTCCCTGTCCCCCCGATACTCACTGTCCCCCTCCACCTTCTCGGGCGTCCGGCTCCAGATGATCTGGCGCGTCTCCAGCTTCACCTGGAAGGTCCTTCTCTCCGGCCTCTGCGACTTCTTCTGGTAGAACAAGGTGAGGACGGTGCCCATCTCCAGGCAGCGCAGGATCCTGCCCATGTCCCCCGGCTCCATCCTGGTGTCCTCCAAGAAGCCATTGACGCTGTTGAGCCTGGCCATGGACATCTTCACTGCTCGGCCATCGCCCGGCGGAGCCGCACAGCCGGGATTGTCTCATGCAGGAGAGGACGGAACCAAAGGGCCGAAAGCTTCCCCTGGGGATTTTCTGGGATCGCCCCGGGCGTGGGTTTCCTCTACGGACGAGCGGAGCACGGGCAGGACACGCAGCCGGGATTGGCGACAGCGGGGAGGAAAAGGCCGGGCTGGAGGTACCGTGACCTTCGTGTCACCAAGGCTGGATCCGGCCCTGGCGCTGGCATCCAGCGGCGGTGGGAAAAGACAACGCCGGCCTTGCTCGCGGATGAGATTTTGGACGTGGGGAAGGGAAAAATTCAGCTTCCCCCCCCTCCAAAATAAAAATTAAAAAAAAAAAAAAAAAAAAGCCAAGTCACCCCAAAAGTGATGGTGGTGAGGTGGCAAAAAAAAATCCTCCCCCCGGCCTCCGGGCTAAGCGGGGCCGGGGTTGGGAATGGGGTGTCGAGAGGTGTTTGGGAAGCTTTGGGGAGCAGCGGGATGGCGGTGGGAAGGGATGTGGGATGCGGGGTTGGGGTGGTTGGTGGTGGGTGGGGAGGTGGGATTGGGGGGGGGGGAAGGGGAGGGGGTTCCCACCGTCCGCCCGCCCGCCGCCCCCTTTTTTTTTTTTTTTCCCCTGCTGCTCCTTAATTTCGGGCTGATGAAATGGACGCCCGGAGGAAACTGCAATCACACATGGCCGGAAAGAGATCAGAAAGGAATTTAAAAAAAAAAAAAAAAAAAAGATCTTGGAGAAAGGAAAATGCGAGCCGGGGGAGGGGGGGGGTGTGGTGTGTGGGTGTGTGTGTGTGTGGAAAAGATGGCTGAGGGTGACATCTAGAGGAATTCCAGATGGGAATCGCATTTGGGGGTGGGGGGGGTATCCCAGCGGCTGGGGGGCACCCTGGGATGGGGCTGCCTGGGTGGAAAAGTGGGGTTTTTTTGGGGAAAAAATGGATTAAAGGAAAGCAGCTGCCGTGGGTTTAGTTCATGGCTGTCCCTGCTGTGACGCTGAGATGGGAATGAAGCTCCAGGAGTGACCGGGATTGGAATCACTTCTGTCATGAGTTTTATCCAGCCTCAGCTCGATGGGAAGGGGGTGGGAAGTGCAGTGTGGGGAAGGAACATATGGAGAGAGGGGGGAAGGCAGCAGGGCACAGATATTGATGTCACAGCCCCTGTTTCGTCCCTTTGGTGGATTTTGGGTGGGAAAAGACCAGCTGTCACTCTGGGAATTGTGCAGGGATTTGCAGGAGGCAGAGGGTGAGGGGGGCACGCAGGGTGGGCAGGGGATTCCTTCCTGGCTCCACGCTTTGAGAATTTGGACCAGGAGGGGATTTTGTGGTGCTGGGCTCTCATGGGGAATATTTGGGATTCTAGTGATGGATGCTACAGGAGATGCTGGTCCAGTGGTGGACGCTCAAGAACTTGGGGATCGCAGTGATGGAGGTTCAGGAATCCAGAGATCCATGTCTGAGGCTCATCCCACAGCGTGGGCAGGAGGAAAAAAGGAAATTCTGCCCCTCTGCCCTGCTCAGGTGAGACCCCACCTGTAGAGCTTCCTCCAGCTCTGGGATCCAAGAGCAGGAGGATGTGGAAGTGCTGGAGCAAATCCAGATGAGGCCACGGAGATGCTCCAAGGGCTGGAGCTCCTCTGCTCTGGAGCCAGGCTGGGAGAGCTGGGAATGTCCAGCCTGGAGAAGAGAAGGATCCAGGGAGATCTCAGAGCCCCTTCCAGTGCCTAAAGGGGCTCCAGGAGAGCTGGAGAGGGACTTGGGACAAGGGATGGAGGGACAGGACACAGGGAATGGCTTCCCACTGCCAGAGGGCAGGGATAGATGGGATATTGGGAAGGAATTCTTCCCTGTGAGGGTGGTGAAGGGCTGGGATGGAATTCCCAGAGTAGCTGTGGCTGACCCTGGATCCCTGGAAGTGCCCAAGGACAGGGTGGGTGGGGCTTGGAGCAACCTGGGATAGTGGAAGGTGTCCTTGCCTGTGGCAGGGGTTTGGAACTGGATGCCCTTCAAAAATCCCTTCCAATCCAAATTGTTTTGTGACTCCATGACTCCAGTGGGGCTGGATGGCCATGGAGCAGGTTTGCACCACCTGGCAGTGGCTCGGTGAGGATTGGGATATTTAGGATTTTACCCCCATGAGGGTTGGAGTTGCAGAGAGAGAGAGAGAGAGAGGCAGAGAGATAGAGTCCATCTTTCCACTGGCTGCCTGCAAATCTCCACTTTCCCAAAGAATTTGTGGACATACACAGTGGAAAGGAGATCGTGAAGGGATTTTATTTTCGTTGCTTTATCCATGAATTAACTTCTGTTTCCCCCCCCCTCCTCTGGAGCAGAATAAGCTTTTGTTCAGGGCAATAAGCTGCAGAGATAGTGGCTGCTTGTGTTTATGTTTTCCATTTCCAGGCAAATTCCATTTCAGAGCCCCCTGAATGCCAGGCTGGGAACTGAACATCCCGATCGGAGCGAGCTGCGGTGGATGGAGGATCAGAATAGAAGATTGTTTTTCCACATGGGGCTGAGCAGCCGGGGTTTGGCTTCTGATGTCCATCCAGAACACGTGGGTGGAGAAGGAATGCTCTGTTTTCAGTCAGCAATGGAATCACTGGTTTAATTTTAGTCTCTCTGGAGCAAAGCTTGAAGAAAGGAGTTCCCAGAGCAAAGCCCCCTGCAGAGGCTGGAAGGGGCAGAGGAGCTGGAGTCTCCATGTGGCCCCCAGGAATAGTAGTGTGCCCCCAAACTGGTGCTGCTGAGCACCCAAAATTCATGGATCTTCTTAAAAACATGGATGTAACTCATCTGTGCAGGTCAGGAGAAGCACTGGAACATTGTGGAGCTGTCAGGAGGACAAGGAAAAGCCATGGATGTGCCAAGCTCCATCAAAAGGTGCCCCACCAATACACAGGGAGCTTCAGTGGGTGAAATGTCAGGAAAAATTGGTCCCAGGAGGAATCAAGCAAGTTGAATTCCCTCTGTGACTTTTGGATGTGCATCGACCTCTGTTTTGCTGAGTGGTGCTGCCCACAGAACTCCAGAGATCCAGCTGGGAGAGGAATCAGGTCAAAAAATAAACCCCAGAAAGGTCTCAAAAATTCACCTCCTTCTTCCTGAACATCCTTCCCTCCCATCCAGGGCTTGCAAAGGAGCATCTGATGCTGCTTTCCCCTCAGCTTTTCCAGCAAAAGCCACGGCTCAGATTGTCAGGAAGTTTGTTTCCCCTCTCTGTGGTGCTTTTGTGAAATTTCCTGAAACCAAAAGGATTTGCAAATGTTTTTTGACAGGAACACTGGAGTGGCAGGTCCTGCAAGGTGGGAATTTTGCTGTGGCATTAAATTGGGGTAGAACCAGATCCCTGGATGGCCACACGCTCCTGGAAGAGCTCTGCTGGACAATGCTGACCATCCAAACCATATTCCCAATCCAAATATTTACAACTGGCAGCATATGGATTTCTTTCTCAACCTTTACAAGCAAGGAAAGTCCAAGGCCCGAGCGGTTGGGGAGCAAAGTCCTCTCCCCTCCACAGCTGAAGCTGGATCAATATGGATGTTTTCACATGAACAAATCTTTTTGGGAATTCTGCCACGGTGGATTGATTCTATCCCTTGGAATTGGCAAGGGAAAAGCCATGTTTCCATTGACAGGATATGGTGGAGTCATATCAGAATCATGGAATGGTTGGAAGGGACCTTCACATTCATCCAGTTCTACCCCTTGCCATGGGCAGGGACACCTTCCACTATCCCAGGTTGCTCCAAGCCTCATCCAACCTGGCCTTGGACACTTCCAGGGATAGGGCAGCTACAGATTTTCTGGGGATTTCATCCCAGCCCCTCACCACCCTCACAGGGAGGAATTCCTTCCCAGTATCCCATCTATCCCTGCCCTCTGGCAGTGGGAAGCCGTTCCCCGTATCCTGTCCCTCCATCCCTCCATCCCTTGTCCCAAGTCCCTCTCCAGCTCTCCTGGAGCCCTTTTAGGCACTGGAAGGGGCTCTGAGCTCTCCCTGGATCCTTCCCTTCTCCCAGCTCTCCCAGGCTGGCTCCAGAGCAGAGGGGCTCCAGCCCATGGAGCACCTCCAGGGCTTCCTCTGGACTTGCTCCAGCATCTCCACGTCCTTCTGCTCTTAGGGATCCCAGAGCTGGATCCTGTAAAGGAAACTCATTTTGCCATGGGATGTCACAGCCCCCATGATCCCGTTCCCAGAGTACCAGAGGATTTAGGACATTTTTGGATTAATTGATTCGTAGCTGAGGTTTTTGATCCATGGTTGGGCCTTCTGCCTCCATGGAATTGCCAAATGAGCCATCCTGAATTCAGTGGGTGAACACAAAAGAGAAGTAAGAGGATTTGCTCTCCGTCCTCACTTGAAATACCTTGGAAAATAATTCCTACTGGGAATGACAATGACATGGAAGCACAGAGATCATCCCTCTGGTTTCTCCCTTTCCCAAACACGCGGATTCAGGTCTGTGTGCAGCTCCTGCCCTGGCAGTGCTACCAGAGGCAAGAAACATCCCCAAAAACCAGACCAAGCAAAAAACCAGCACCTACTCGATAAATGACAGCAGCTTTTCCTTTAGGATCCTGCAGCCATTTCTTCTCCCGTTCCTGACATTTTCCTCTCTGTTTTCCATCTAACCCAGGAGACATCTCCTTCCCTTGAGCCCCACTCCGGAGTCTTGCTGTTATCAGCAAAAAAATGTGAGTTGAGAGTTTGTTTGCCCTTGGGAAGCACTTTTTTCTCTCCCCTCCCCATTGGAGTTAAAATAGGAGAAACATTTTGGATAAGAAGCAAATTTCTTCAGTGGTAGATAATTGCTGAGTTCCTCTCGGAGCTGGGGCTTTGTCCATGTATTTCTGTAGGAATGGGAGGAAGGGTTTTTAGAAGGGCCTGGAATGACAGGATGAGGGGTGATGGATTTAAACAGAAAGGGGAGAGGTTTAGATTGGAGATAAAGAAGAAATATTTCACTATGAGGATGGTGAGATGCTGGATCAGGCTGCTCAGGGAAGTTGTGGATGCCCCATCCCTGAAAATGTTGAGAAGAAGAAACGGGAGAAGGCGAAAGGAGAAAGAGACAAAAAAGAAGGAGAAGGAAAAGGAGGGTGGGGAGGAAGAGAAGGAGAAGGAGAAGGAGAAGGAGAAGGAGAAGGAAAAAGGAAAAGGAAAAGGAAAAGGAAAAGGAAAAGGAAAAGGAAAAGGGAAAAGGAAAAGGCAAAGTCCTGCAGCCAGGACTAACATCCCATGAGTCCATGCCATGGATGGTGCTGGCACAGGAGGGAATGGGTCACTCTTCCCAATCCTTCAGGAAATGGATGCAGGGAACAACCACTGACCTTGAGACTACACAGGTTTTAAACCTTCACTCTCTTGATTTTCCACTTCCTCCTGGATTCTCTCCCATTTTTTTTACAATTTAAGTAAGGCACCTCCATGAAATCTTGACACAACGATCCCAGAGACTCACAAGTGCTGGAAGACATTCCAGAGAAGCTGGAATTCCATCCCTGGAATTGTTCCAGGCCAGGTTGGACAGGGTTTGGAGCAACCTGGGATAGTGGAAAGTGTCCCTGCCCAGGTGGGGGGTGGAATTCCGTGACTTTGAAGGTCCCTTCCAATCCAAACCATTCCACAATTCTGTGATGTCCCACATGTGCTGCTCCTGCAAATGGATCCCTGGCAGTACTGGGTGTTTCAGGAACCAGGGATCCTCTGCCACACTTGTCACTGGATCTGCGCTGGGATGATGTTTTAGGACATTGAAAGGATTTATTTTTGGGCTGAACGTGACAATTTAATTCCTCTTCCATGTGTTCCCTTCCCTAGGATGTTTACTCACACTCAAAACCCTGCACTTGCCTTTTTTTTTTTTCCCTCTTTTTTAAAAAATTAAATTAGACTTCCAAAGTGTCATAGAAACTTAGTGCTGTGAATTAAAAGTGCCATGAATTCTTTTTGGATATGTTGCTTGTGACAGGAATGGGCTGGAAAGCCAGAAGAAAAAGAAAGGTTTCTTTTAATATTTTAGCATCCTCGTCTGTCCTTTGCCCTCTGCACAAATCCCAGGGGAGATTTCTGCCAGCTGCTTGTCCCGAGGCAGGATGCTCCTCTCTGTTCCCTGGAGAAGATCCAGTTCATGCTGAAAATGCTGCTTCTCCCATCTCTGGATACCCACATCCCAAAGCTCTCCCGATGGAAAACATCTGAGGATGACCCCAAGTGGTCCAAGGTCCTCCAAACTTTGCATTTTCTCCTTACAAATTTTGATGTAAATTGGTAAAACAGCTTTGAGTTCGCCTTTTCCCGAGGTTGGATTTTGTGGGAGTGGTGGATGCACGGCTTCCCTGGGTTAAAAATGAGCTTTTCCTCCACGTGTGCTGAATTAATTTCAATTCAGAGCAGCTCGTTCCGAGCTCATTTATGCAAAGCACTCGACTCCCTGTGCCAGCACGAGGGAGGGAAGGAGCAGCTGGGAGTGGAGGAGGATTTTTTTTGGCACAAGTGACAATTCCTGTCAGTTTAAAGCCATTATGAAACTCTGGGTGGGATTTGGGATAAATTGAAGCTGATCTGAGGCCGCCCAAAGGGAGGAGATCTGTCATTCCTGCCTGCCTGGTTCCCAGCCTGTTCCCATGTGTGCAAGACTTGGAAAAAAGAGAAGGATTTGGGGTATTTTTTAGCAGTTTTAGGGTCAGACTCCCTAAATTCTTTGTATTTTGAAGCCTTTTCTCCCAAAATATTTTATCCCAACAAGCTGGTTCTTCCCATATTCCACTTAAAAAATGCCACAAAACACCAAAAAAAAAAAAAAAAATTTACTAAATCTCCCTTTGCAAGCAGGGAAATGGTGGGCTCATCCCAGAGATGTGATTTGATCAGAGCTGGGACAGGCAGAACTCCCTGGCTGCATTGGGAAGTGAGATATCCCAAGGGACAGCGTCTGTTTTAAAGGATTTGAGGTTGATAATGGGTTGCTTTTCCAAAGGTTCCATCCTGGTGTCGTGTTGCTCCAGCTCCTTGGCTCAGCTTTTTGTTCCCTGAATAATTTTAGGCTGGAGTTTTATCTCCTTTGCACACTTGAGGCTCTGCTGCTCTTTGTTTATGGGGTTTATTCCCTTGGGGAAGAACGAAATTATTTGGAAAACCAGCTCCTCGAGGATTTTCTTCACTTCCACAGAAAATTTGAAATTCTGGGACCGGTTTTCCTGCGAAACATTTTAAAAATGGCAGCCAAAGTGTGGGAAATAAGGAATCACGAGGCTGATGGGTGGAATTAACGTTTCCTTGCTGGAGATTTTCCTTTGGATCAGCAGGAAAATCTCCCCCTCATGCCTGGCTGTGGGAGGACACTGGTGATGGGAGAGGGCACAGGGGATGGGGACAGCTGGGAAAGTTGGATAAGGCTGGATAGAGGACAGGGAACAGGAGCCAGGGAATGGGGACAGCCAGGGCTGGGGACAGAGCCTGGGGACAGCTGGACCAGGTTTACCTCGATACAGGAAAATCCTGGAATGGTTTGTGCTGGAAGAAACCTTGAAGATCATCCCATTCCAATCCCTGCCATGGTGTCACGATCCGCTTAATGCGGGGTGTCGTGATGGTTCTTTTCACCGATCCCAAAAGTGCAACAAAGGCAAACAACAAGGGACTATCAGTTAATCACAACAAATGCACCTTTATTAGGGGCCAAAACAGTAAATGCGATAGTGGGGATCAGAAAGGAGATAGAAGAATAGAGAGAGAGAAGAGGAAGGATATGGGAATAGCTACCAACACAGGCGAGATCCTCAGTGGTCCGGACGATGGGGATCCGTCTGTCGTGTCGGGGAAGTCTTCGAAGTTCTGGTCAACTCGGGGCTCCAATTATAGTCCACAGAGGAAAGAGGGGGGAACAAGTGTAACAATGAAAGTCCATTGTAATCGCCCTGAGGGAACAGGTGAGTCCACAGAAACCACCAAAGCAAGACGAATACAATGAAGAATAAGTCCATTTGAATCACTGAAGGGAAACAGGTCATGTCATTAGTGGTCAGACCACCAATTTCCCCTCCTCCCTATAGCAGGGGTCTCAGTCCTTGGGAGGAGGGTTCTCATTCTTTGTTTGTCACAGTGGTAACGAGGCAGATGAGGGGTCTTCAATGAAGGACCACGGGAGTCACCCCAAAAGTTCATTTGGCTTAAGAACGGAGATTAGAAGCAGGCTGCGCATCAGGCTGTCCCGTGCTGGGTCCGTGTCAGGTCTTTGCCAAGTCCTTGCCAACTCCTTGCCAAGTTCTTGCCAGGCCTTGTTCGGAACAGCCAGCATGACGGTTCAGTGGTTGCACCTGCACTGTGTCCTGTTCTAAGCCGGAACTGCAGTGGAGGAAGGGATTCTTTCTCATGGCAATCGGAAGGCAGAATGGAGAATGAGGGGCTTCAGACGGGCTCTTACACCACCCCGTGACTGACGATTGCCCTCGAAAGATCTTCATCAGTAGGATTTCATGGGGTCGTTGTGGAGTCTTCAGGACTCGTCAAGTGTTGGCAGCACATCCCAGGGGAAAAGGGAAGAGAAAAAGGAAAGGAAAGAGAAAACAGGAAAACTAAAACAATCACAACATATTAGTAATTAAATAATAAGCAGAAATACAATAAGTATTAATTAAATCAATAATAGTTGAACAATAAATTGTTCAGATAATAATCAATATTCATCAATTAAACAATAGATTGATCAAATAATAAACCAGTATAATCAATATTAAACAATAAAGTAATAAACCTAGTATAATCAATATTACTGAGTACAATTTTATAATCAATAAACAAAAAATAAATAAAACAATGATTAAAACATATCTTCTAAGCTTATAATCTTCTTGTGTCTACAGTTTTGGGAACATCTATAGTGTAAAGGATGTCGGCCAAGTGGTGTGCATTAATTATAGATGTTAATTTTGTTAATCGTTTCATCATTCTCCAATTTACAATAAGCAAGATTACTGATAAAACAAAACCAATCATAACTAAAATCAGAAGGACAACAATGGGATGGCACAATTTGTTCAGGATACCGGTGGCGGTGGGTGACCACCCGAAAAGGGTATCCCACCACTTGTGCTCGGCATCACTTTTCACCCTTTCTACAACACAATGTATTTCTTGCACATCATGATGAACAGTTACCAGAGTTTTCTGTCCATTCCCCTTGATTTTTCCTAGGATCTCTATTAGATCTTGATGAAGTAATAATTGCTTTACCAGAGTAAGGTTCATCCCAATGGGAGTAGGCAATAGCTTGTGAATCAACGTGAGATTGGATTCTAAAAGTTCATGTGAAGTAACTGGAGCTACAAAAGAAAAATCACATCCTGCAATTTTAGTAAAGTTGCAAGCACAATAATTTGAATGATTTTTAGTATCTACTACTGTACTTTCTATAAATACAGTATCACAAGCGGTTCTGAAGCAGGCACACCCATTGCCTGTATATACAAGGACTGTTTCAGAAGTCATGTTAGGATGGATGTCAAAATGACAGATATTTTGTTCTGTGTCTAAACAGATATCTTAAGCTATAATTGCATTACCTTTACAGATAAACCCTAGTTGTTCTCGGATAGTACAGGACTCTAAATTGACAGTTTGCCATTTGTCATTAATTTGATGGGCCCATTCTCTATGTTCAGAGGGATAGAAAATGGCTCCGTCATGATTTAATCCTAGTGCAATGATAGGGAATATCAAATGCACCGAGGCATTTCTTATGGTCAACACAAATGCTGTGGCTGTGTTTGTGCTGGGGTCATAGGTAAAATTCACTAAATTCCACCAGGATTGGAAATCTCTTTCAAAGTCAGTGGCACTGTCCCAGACTATTTTCCTAATTTCAGTAGGAAAAGTGCCTTCTTCACCTTCTCTTATAATTGAGGCAGCAACTGACTGCATCCATAATCGAGCCTGGATACAGCTAAGAGCTAAGGTGTCTTTTCCCAATTTGGTAGCAACCACTGATGTGTTCTCAAGGCCGATAAGGACGATTGCAGTGGTTGTTGTATTTTGGTTAAATCTTTAGTCATAGAAGCCAATTTATTCATTAATATGTCTGAATTGATTCCCAATCCTGTTCCCACAACACCAGTTATGTCTCTTGGCACCCGTTTTTTAGGAGGGTTCCACTGTCGCAGCCAGGTTGTCCAGCCCTGAAAAGAGGTTTGCAAAAAGGGTGAACAAGCTGGTTGTATTTCTGAGACATTGTTTTGCATCAGCAATTTGACTTGTTTAAGAGACCATAACAGATTAAACAATATCTGTTGTTGGCCAGTTTTCCTGATTATATATGGTCCAACTTCAAAACTTTTCGGGGTAAGCATAACTGGTGGCTGGGCTCGAGTGGTGGTAGTGGTGGTGGTATAAACCGTAGTAGATTGGGCTACAGCATTTATTATAAACTTAAAAGAAAGCCCTTTGGTGTTTTTTTTTTTTTTTTTTTTTCCCATAAGCAAACCACTTCTGCAGTCTGTGTTAGTGTAAAATTGTGCCAACAATCCTGTACGCTTGGGTGCGTGCAGACCTTTTTGTGCTTAAAGAGATCCTTTCACTTTTTCTGCATGCTACCACAATTATTTCAGACCACAGCCACTCAGCTGGTTTCTGGCCATGGGGTTGTGGTAGGATGCAGAAAAATATTACCAGTTTTATCATGGATTAGGTGGTCTTCATGTCCCTCGGAGTTCTTCTGGAAAAGTAAACTCAACAGAATTCTGCCGCCGAGAGGCAGAAAAGTTAGAATGATGGAATTATCCAGCATGTATTTGTCCAATGCTCTTTCCCTAGAGCACCAGAGGCTTCCCATGCATATTTATTCAGAGGGGGTTTTAGCACAAGTGGTACTAGTCCTATAGTAAGAGAGGTCCACCAGAACAGGTTGGCCAGGGTAATGAGCTGGATTATTAGGATCATTTGGTACAGAGCATAGGAGTCAGTGTAGATGCAGACCAAAGAGGAATTCTGTGCTTCTTGTTGAAAAATACTCCAGACAGCTATCAGCTCCCCACTGTGTGTACTACCTTCTCCCTCTGTAATAATTTGCTCACCAGAGGAAAAGTGGAGGGCTTCTGCCCTATATTTCCATCCTTTTCCTTCCCCTTTAGCAGAAGCATCAGTAAACCAAGAGTTTGCTGATTGTTCGGGGCAGAAAGGAGGGGTTACTTTGATTACAGAGGCAAGTTTGTCCAAGCTCTCAGTTTCTTGGACTGCTAAAGTTTTTACAGGTCCTTCTGTCATTGAGAAGAAGTTACAGTAATGTTCAACCTGAGCATACCACTTTCTCACTGAGGCCCTCTGGGCCACCCCGTCAGGAGGGGGAGTCCCACTAGTGACTGTCTTAATAACCTTGAAGGGGCCTCTCAATACAATTGGTTGTTTTTGTGCAATTTTTTCTACTTCTATGAAAACTAAGATAACCATAAACAATCCTTTTTCCCAGGTAGTGTATCTTTTCTCAGCATCTTTGGAACCACGGGAGTAAAAACCAACAGGTCTTGTCAGACCCTCAGGACCCCGCTGCCATATGTGTACTGACAGCCCTGAGGAGGCAAATCCCCATTCCACCTGGAAAGGATCTGTAGGATGGATAGGGGTCACTGCTTGATGAGCTGTTGCTTCAAAAATCAGCAATTGCAATGCTGACTCCTGAGAAAGACTCCAATCCCATTTCACCCCTTTCCTCAACAAGTCATAAAGGGGAACAAATGGGTCGTTCTGGTTACTGGGAAATCTATCTGGTCTTTCTACAGGAGATACAGCTGCTATAGTTTTTTGAAGGAGAATTGCTGTAGGTTTGAGTGATTCTGGAAGCCCACAAATTAAAGGGGTCATTATCTTGGGCTTCACAGATAATTGCATCAGGGATTCAAAGTCAGGAATTAATTTCTTTTTGTGAGTCATTTGCAGGCAAGCAGCTTTGTGCACATTTTCCAAGAGTTGATCGGGGGTACTGATTATAGCTATGGGATCTCCCCTTTCCAAGGGGCTTGTTCCCCCGGCCCAAAAAGCTGCACGCTGTGTCAGGGACCATGTGTCACGTTTATCTCCTGTTGTTAAGAAGATACCATGTCCCCAATACCCACTGGCTTCCTGTTCAGTGAATTGAATTTGATCACCACCAGTGAGGGACACCCAGAAAACATATTCTGTTTCTGATTCATGTGGAAGGTGTCCATATTCCCTTTTAAGCTTAGCTAGCTCGGTGGCAGTGTTTAGTTGTGATGGTATGTGTTTGGTTGTGATGTGAGGTTCGAGATCATCATCACTGAGATAGCTAGACACTGAGATAGTTTTAATCAAGGGTCTCAAGTGATGGCAGCAATGTTCCCCACAATTACTTGCTGCTTCAAGTTCTTTATGAGGATAGATTTGTTTAATGTGAGGAGTTTCCTTCTCCTCAGGCTCTGTAGAGGAATCAGCATTATGTGATTTGTTAACATGTTCCTCTGTTAAGGCAGCTCGCAATGCATAGATCACATTTTTTGCTTCATATAACTGTTTTTGCAAAATTTCAACTAGATTTTGAAGGGAGTCTATTATAGCATGTTCCTCACTTCTTCGCTCGAAGCGATTTTCTATAGCTGCCATAAGACAAGCTCCTAAAACTGAGCATAAGATAGTTTTATTTTTGCCCAGTTTGAATTTTGTTTCATGTTGTAATGAACACACTCTATCAATAACATTTTCTAAGTTAAACCAATTACTCTGTGCCCATTTTTCTCCTTCCGTAGAAGGTTTGGCATTGTGTTTGGCTAGTAGTGCATAAAATTCAGCTTTAATTTCAACGCTAAGATTGTCACTCATTTTGTGAAGGGACCAAAACCACGACAGGGAGGTACAACTTAAGTTCCACAAAATTACACAGCCCTCGCTGTGTCGCCCTTCGCTTCCCTGGGTGGGTGAAAGGACAATAATCTGCCTGGGAGGCTCTGCTTAGTTTCTTCAAGTTGTCCCTTCCTTCCCAGACCAGATACACACAACAACAACAAAACAACAGTGTCCCGCCTTTTGCACTAAGGGATCCTTTATGAATTTCCAAAGACAGTATGGGTGCCTTTTCAGCTGCAACCCTTCTGTCTAGACAGAAATCCTGTCCGTGACGCCAATTTTAATGTCACGATCCGCTTAATGCGGGGTGTCGTGATGGTTCTTTTCACCGATCCCAAAAGTGCAACAAAGGCAAACAACAAGGGACTATCAGTTAATCACAACAAATGCACCTTTATTAGGGGCCAAAACAGTAAATGCGATAGTGGGGATCAGAAAGGAGATAGAAGAATAGAGAGAGAGAAGAGGAAGGATATGGGAATAGCTACCAACACAGGCGAGATCCTCAGTGGTCCGGACGATGGGGATCCGTCTGTCGTGTCGGGGAAGTCTTCGAAGTTCTGGTCAACTCGGGGCTCCAATTATAGTCCACAGAGGAAAGAGGGGGGAACAAGTGTAACAATGAAAGTCCATTGTAATCGCCCTGAGGGAACAGGTGAGTCCACAGAAACCACCAAAGCAAGACGAATACAATGAAGAATAAGTCCATTTGAATCACTGAAGGGAAACAGGTCATGTCATTAGTGGTCAGACCACCAATTTCCCCTCCTCCCTATAGCAGGGGTCTCAGTCCTTGGGAGGAGGGTTCTCATTCTTTGTTTGTCACAGTGGTAACGAGGCAGATGAGGGGTCTTCAATGAAGGACCACGGGAGTCACCCCAAAAGTTCATTTGGCTTAAGAACGGAGATTAGAAGCAGGCTGCGCATCAGGCTGTCCCGTGCTGGGTCCGTGTCAGGTCTTTGCCAAGTCCTTGCCAACTCCTTGCCAAGTTCTTGCCAGGCCTTGTTCGGAACAGCCAGCATGACGGTTCAGTGGTTGCACCTGCACTGTGTCCTGTTCTAAGCCGGAACTGCAGTGGAGGAAGGGATTCTTTCTCGTGGCAATCGGAAGGCAGAATGGAGAATGAGGGGCTTCAGACGGGCTCTTACACATGGGCAGGGACACCATTGTAAAAAACTGATATTTTATGATTGACTTTTCGCAAATGTTACAATGAATATTATATGTGTAATGTTGGAAAGTTATGCTGTATTAATTCTCTCAAGTAGTGTTTTGAATGTATTTTTAAGTTATAACACAATTGTAAAATAGAAACTGTACTATGTAAGATACTTTATAACTAGCTCAAGAAAGAGATGGGACAATCAAAGAATTCTTCGCACAAAGATAACAATTACAGAAACCTCTAAATTTTCCAGAGGAGAGGAATTTATGGCTTTCCTTATCAACGGACACGAACTTCTTCAAGCCTGACTTAGACTCGAAGGCGCCTAGGAATTAACAGAAACTTTTTGACAAGTACCAGACGAATTTCTTGTTTTAAATAAAATATATACATAATCATGAAGTGTTTTGTATATGCAACAGGCTATTGCCTTTAAGGTTATTCCTTTATTCACAAAGCATGCTTGTCGTGGCTTAAGTGCCCAAGAGCATCCAGACGTCCGTAATTCTTTGCTTTTTATTGTCTTGTAATTGTCCTAACTCTAAATTTTTATTAATCTAATTGTATTACTATTTTTATAACCATTTTATTATTATTAAACTTTAAAAACTTTAAAAACCAAGTGATTGGCGTTTTTCACACCTTCCACTGTTCCAGGTTGCTCCAAGCCCCATCCAACCTGGCCTTGGACACTTCCAGGGATGGGGCAGCCACAGCTTCTCTGGGAATTCCATTCCAGAGCCTCACCACCCTCCCAGGGAAGAAATTTTTCCGATATCCCATTTAACTCTGTCTTGTGTCAGTTTGAAGCCATTCCCTGTGTCCTGTCCCTCCATCTCTTGTCCCAAATCCCTCTCCAGCTCTCCTGGAGGCCCTTCAGGCACTGGAAGGAGCTCTGAGGTCTCCCTGGAGCCTTCTCTTCTCCAGGCTGGACATTCCCAGCTCTCCCAGCCTGGCTCCAAGATTTCCAGTTTGCAAAGAGATAAATTGTGTTTCACACATCTCGGTAATTGCAGCCTTAGTGAAGCCTTGGGACCTCCGGTGTGGAGAAAAGAGGGAAGAAGAAACTTGGGATAAAATATCACCTAAACCCCAACCCAGCTGAACATGGAACCAATGGACCAGGGAGAGGTGGAGAAACAACCAAGGCCAGGAGAAGGAAAAACCGGCTCCTCCTTTTCTGTCCAGAATGGTAAACAATTCTAGAATTTTGGCTTAGTTTGTGGATCAGGCTCTTGCACACTGTGTGGAAGAGCCATTTTTGGGACAACAGTCATAGGAGAAATGCTGTAGCCATATGATCACTGGGAGATGAGGACAGATGGACCAACCAGGCAGGGATGAAGACAGGAGAAATAGGAGACAACTGGACCAGGCTGGGGTGGGGACAGGAGAAATGGGGACAGCTGGGCCAGGCTGGGATGGGGACAGGAGAAATGGGGACAGCTAGGCCAGGCTGGGATGGGGACAGGAGAAATGGGGACAACTGGACCAGGCTGGGATGGGGACAGGAGAAATAGGGACAGCTGGACCACGCTGGGTTGGGGACAGGAGATGGCTGGATGAGGTTGTGGAAGGAAGAGGCTGGGGACGAGAAGAGCCACGGTGGCCCAGGCTGAGGACAGGGGCTAGGGACAGCTGGTCCAGACTAAGATGGGAACAGGGGACAGGGTCTGGTGACAGCTGGACCAGGCTGAGATGGGAACAGGGGACAACCGGGCTACTACCCCAGGCCGGGGACAGCCAGGCCGTGCTGGGTTAGGCCCAGGCCCAGGCCCAGTTTAGGCCGCGCTGTCCCGTCCCCGTTGCCCGGCAACGGTCGCGGGTGTCACGTGACCGTCGAGGAGCGCTCACGTGGGTCCGTTGGCGGCGCCGGTTGATGACGTCACAGCGCCGCGAGGCCGTGCGGGAGCGCTGCAGGAATGGAGGAACGGGAGCGGCTGTGCCGGGAGATCCGAGTGCTCCAGGGTGCGGGAATTGCGCGGGAATCGGGAAAATCGGGAATGGGAGCGGCTGTGCCGGGAGACCCGAGTGCTCCAGGGTGCGGGAATTGCGGGGAATCGGGAAAATCGGGAATGGGAGCGGCTGTGCCGGGAGATCCGAGTGCTCCAGGGTGTGGAAATTGGTTGGAATCGGGAATGGGAGAAGCTGTGCCGGGAATTCCGAGTGGTCCAGGGTGCGGGAATTTGGGAAGAATCGGGAAAATCGGGAATGGGAGCGGCTGTGGCGGGAGATCCGAGTGCTCCAGGGTGTGAAGGGATTGGGGAGACACCGGGAAACGAGGGGACACCCAGGGAAAAAAAAGGGAGGGAGGGACGAGGAAAAAAATCTGGGGTTGGGAAGCAGGGAGTGGCTGGGAGCAATGTGAGAGGACCTGGAGGAGGGATCAGGGGAAATGTGGGCATTTTGGGGGGGCGGCGCGGTGTTTTAAGGGAATTTTGGGAATCTGCGGTGGGACAGGGACAGGTTGTGACGGGATCTGGGGGGTTTTGGTGGGGGTGGGACGTTGGATTTTAGGGTGGGACTGGGGGGAGTGTGAGAGGGATGGGGATGAAGAAGATCCCAGAGTGCTGGCAGAAGGAAGGAAAAGGGGAGAAGAGAGGATTCAGGAGTTTTGGGAGAGGAGGGAAGTGATCCAGGGAGTGCTGGGAAAAGGTGGAAAGGGAAAAGACCCAGGAAAGCCCAGTGGGCCAAGGCAGGGAGGGAACAGAGCCCGTGGAGTGCTGCAGGATTTTGGGGTCCCCACACCAGGGAATTCCCACAGTGCTGCTCTTGGCAGGATCTGGAATTGTCCTGGCTTTGGGAAGGGGCTTTTCCCTGTCCCACAGCCCCGGGCTGGGAGCACAGAGGTGGGATGTGTATCCATGTGCCCTTCCCAAGCTCTGGAAAGCACCAGAGCTTCTTTTAGCACCAAATCCCTCTATTTTTGTCCTTCAAAGTAAATTTTCCTCGTTAGTGAGGCCACAACCTCCGCTCAAGACTTGGGATTTGCCTCTCCAGGAGCTCCTACGTGGCGGAATGATGAGAGGGAGGAAAACAATCCTTGCTTTTCCATGAGGAATGTGCTGACTCGGCTCTCCTGGCAGCACCGTGACCCCAGTGAAGGAAAAACTCTGCCTGAAACACCGGGCTCCAAATTCCTTAGAGAATCAGTCATGGGAAAGGTTTTCTAAACACTGAGGCTGGACAAGGGCAGAAATTCCCGAATTAACAGGGATTTTGGCTTCCAGAGGGACACAACAGCAAAGCCTTGGAGTGTCCTTGTTGCTGCTTTGAAAAGAAGCAAGGAAGGGAATTTGGAAGGGTCTGGAGCACCAGGAGCAGCTGAGGGAGATGGGGGACTCATCCTGGAGGAAAGGAGGCTCAGGGGGAACCTTCTGGCTCCCTAAAATTCCCTGACAGGAGGGTGGAGTTCAGGTGGGATCAGGATCTGCCAGGACATGGGGAATGGCTTCCCACGGCCAGAGGGCAGGGGTAGATGGGATATTAGGAAGGAATTCTTCCCTGTGAGGGGTGTGAGGGGCTGGGATGGAATTCCCAGAGAAGCTGTGGCTGCTCCTGGATCCCTGGAAGTGTCTGAGGCCAAACTAGATGGGGCTTGGAGCAACCTGTGGAATCCAGGAATATGGCAGGGAAGTGGAACCGGCTGTTCTTGAAGGTCCCTTCCAACCCAGACCATTCCTGCATGCTGTGATTCCATGACTTCTCCTTCCACCCTGGCTCATCCGAAACCCGAGTGATGATGGAATTCCAGCGCAAGGAAGAGCAGCTCTCTGTTGCTCTCGGATTCCCACGGGATCAGGGAATGAATGCTCTGTCTTCTCTCCCTCAGGTCTCATAAACAGCCACAGGAACATGCACGGGAATGTCCCACGTCCGGCGGCATCGGCTCCTCCGAGGTGGAACAACCCCCGCCAGCCCGGCTACGCCAGGAGAGGAGCCTTTTCCACCAGGTACCCCCAGCAGGCTCCCAGGAATTTCCACCCTCCATGCCAGACTCACTCCTGGAGGAAAAAATACTCCCTGGACAACCGGCTGCCGGGATCGGGCTATGACGTTGGAAGTGCTTCCAGCACTTCCCAGGGTTTTGGGAGCCTTGGGGACAGCCAGACTCCTGAGGCACCGGAATCGTCCCCGGAGAGACACGTGGACTTCACCACGGATGGGAACATCGTCGTGGATATCCAGGTGCCACAAAGGGCTGGCCAGGAAAATGTGGGTCCTTACGGCGAGTTTTCCGGGCAGGAAGTGGCGGTGGCTCCTTCGGCGGATGGAAATAGCCAGAAATCCCTTCTTCAGGAAAAAGAGAGAAGACCTTCCCTATCCATTTCCTTCAGTTCCACGTCGAGGACTGTGTGCCTGCCTGGCAGCGGAGCCGGGAGCTCCTTTTCCGCCTCTGGAAGCACCAGTGAAAGTGCCGTGGCGCTGAAGTCGGAGCCACAAAATCCTTTGGAATTTCCAGGTCAGGAGCCAGCCCAGCACTCGGTACAGATCAAGGCAGAGCCACTCTCTCCGGGGCAGCCGAGTGGTGAGGAAGTCCGGGATGCTTCCCTACATCCCAAACTCTTTGGGAATGCCGAGATGCTCTCTCGACCTGCTCAGGCTGGGGTGACTCCGGTGAAGAGCAGATTTCCCGTAATTCCCAAAGCTCCCGCTCTCCAAAAAGCTGCCTCAGCACCCATCTCCAGCAAATCTCAGAAATTCAGGAAAAACAACTACACCTGGGTGGCAAACCCTGGGAAAAGCTCTCGGATTGTGAAGAGGTGGGCGAGCCCTCGAGCCGAAAATTCCAAGAAGGGCACTGGGGGAGCGGACAAAGGTGCTAAAATCTCCCCCAAGGCGGATTTGGGAACGAAGATAAAGAAATTGGGATTGCAATCCAAGCTGGGGGTTTCTCCCAGTAAATATAAGTGGAAAGCCTCCAGCTTGCAGACTTTGCCTTCCACTTCCAAGTCAGCATTCCAGTGGAGATCCGAGGACCAGAAGAAGGCTCCAGCCCCAAATACCTCTCGAATCGTCTCTGTCCCACCGGCTCCGGGTGCGGCATCCGTTGTTCCCGGTGGGATGAAATCCTTTGGAGAGGCTGCCCTGTCCAGTTACAAAGTGAAAAGTCGGACAAAAATCATCAAGAGGAAAGGGAATGTGGGGTAAGTTGATCATTTGGATTTTGTGTCTGTGGGTTTCATGTCAGGTTGTGGCTGCGGGGGAAATTCCAGTGAGGGTTGTTGTGTGCTGGAGGATTTATGGAATCATGGGATGGTTTGGGTTGGAAGACCTTAAAAATCATGGAATTCCACACCCTTGCTATAAACAGGGACACCTTCCACTATCCCAGGTTGCTCCAAGCCCTGTCCAACCTGGCCTTGGACACTTCAGGGATGGGGCAGCCACAGCTTCTCTGGGAATTTCATTCCAGGGCCCCAGCACCCTCACAGGGAGGAATTCCTTCCCAATATCCCATCTATCCCTGCCCTCTGGCAGTGGGAAGCCATTCCCTGTGTCCTGTCCCTTCATCCCTTGTCCCAAATCCCTCTCCAACTCTTCTGGAGCCCCTTTAGGCCTTGAAAGGGTCTCTGAGGTCTCCCTGGATCCTTCTCTTCTCCAGGTTGAACACCCCCAGCTCTCCCAGCCTGGCTCCAGAGCAGAGGGCCTCCAGCCCTTGGAGCATCTCCGTGGCCTCGTCTGGATTTGCTCCAGCAGTTCCATGTCCTCCTGATGCTGGGTGATCCAGAGCTGGATCCTGTGAATCTCTGTGGTCACCGACACTTTCCCACTCAGCAAAGGAAGCTGCATTTTCCTTGATTTAATTTCAAATTCTCATAATTGTTGTGTTGATTCCTGCTTCTGTTTCCCACATCCCTTCAGTGCATCCCAGCAGGTTTCCATCCTTGCCTTGCCCTCCTGCTTTGCCTGGAAAGCTATCAGTGGGTGGATTGTGCTGGGAAAATCACTCTGGAGCAGACTGGAGAAGTTGGGAATGTTTGGGATTTTTTGGCAGTTCAGGGAGACCTCCCACACCTTGGTAAATTCCAGCAGAGCCAGGGAAGGGATCATCCCCCTGTGCTGGGCACTGCTGAGGCTCCTCAGACCCTGGAGGGAGGATATTGAGGATCTGGAGCATGTCCAGAGTTGGGAATGGAGCTGGGGAAGGGTCTGGAGCACCAGGAGCAGCTGAAGGAACTGGGAGAGCTCAGCCTGGAGAAAAGGAGACTGAGGGGGGACCTTCTGTCTCCCTAAATTCCCTGACAGGTGGGTGAAGTCAGGAAGGATCAGGATCTCCCAGGGAACAAGGGACAGGGTGTGAGCAAACAGCCTCAAACTGCTCCGGGGGAGGTTTAGTTTGGATATTGGGAACATTCCTTTGTGCAAAGGGTGGTCAGGCATTGGGAATCCCCATCCCTGGAGGGGTTTAAGATCCCTGTGGATGTGGAACTTGGGGATATGGTCAGTGGTGGCCTTGCTGGGAAATTTCACTGCTGGGAAATGCTTGGACTTGACGATCTCAGAGATCCTTTCCAGCCTAAACCATTCCATGATCCCATGACTCAATCCCTCACATCTGTTGAGCAGAAGGGAGTGAGTAAGTTTGGCTGTCAAACACCTCATTCTCCATCTGTTCCTTGCCAGGAATTCCTCAGATTTGCCCGTTTCCTTGGAATTTTCTCTTCAGAGCTTCTCCTCCCCCCTCAGCCAGAGGAGAATCCTGGTGGGATTTGACTCCTCTTGGAGCGCTGGAGAAGGACACCAGGAGTGTTTTGGCCGCTTCCCTGCTCCCTCCTAACCGTGTGACGTTCCCTTTCCCAGTTCCCCCACGGATAAGAAGAACATCTCCCCCACCACAGCTCTGAAGAGCCGCTTCCACCTCCGGAGGAGAAATTCCACGCGGGGAAAATCTTCGGTGACGGCGAAACGCTCCTCGCCCCGGGGCCTGGTGCAGATTTCCAAGCACCGGCTCTGTCGGATGCCGGCGACCAGGACACAGGTGGCCACCAAGGAAGGTAGGATCAAGCATTCCAAGGGCTCACTGGACTCGGTGGAGTGATTCCAAGGGTTCTTGGCTTTGGGAATGTGCTGCTGAGTCCTCCTGGAGGTGTTGTTGGTCCTGGAGCAAACACTTAGGAGAAGTTTGACTCCATGTCCGTGTTGTCCTTTTGGCGTCTCCACAAAAAAAATCTGTTTCTTGCTTTTCCTGGGGTTTCCCTGGATTTTCAGGAAGGTTTTCCAAGAAGGAAGAGTTTGGCAGAGGCATGAATACACAAATCTCTCACCTGTATCCCAGTGTGCTGTCCAGTTTTGGATCTAATTTGCTTAAAACACCAGTAATAGTGGAATACTGAATCCATCGTGTTTGGGAACAGGGAATTTGCATCCATATCCTGCTGCCTTGGAGCAGAGCTTAGAGCTCAGAGCTTAGTGTCTGGAATGTTGTTGGGATGTTGCTGGCTCTAAGTCTGGTTCTTCTGTTCCCTAGGGATATTTTTATGGATAAAAGGCTTCCCCTGCCCGGGATTCAGTTGTTTCAGGTGGATATGAGGCACATTTTTCCTGTGGCCCCATGAAATTCCCTGTGGGAATTGCGGGAGCTGGGAGAGGGGTTTGGATCAGATGTAGCTGGGATTTGTCTCCAGTTATATTTTGGGATTATTTGGTGTTCAAACAGCTCCATTGAGATGTTGTTGAATTTTCCTGGATCAGGGGTTTTGGACAAGGGATGGAGGGACAGGACACAGGGAATGGCTTCCCACTGCCATTCCAATGGGCAGGGTTAGATGGGAAATTGGAAAGGAATTCTTCCCTGGGAGGGTGGTAAGGCCCTGAATGGAATTCCCAGAGAAGCTGTGGCTGTCCCTGGATCCCTGGAAGTGACCATGGCCAGCTGGGATGGAGCTTGGAGCAGCCTTGGGTAGTGGAAGGTGTCCCTGTTCATAGCAGGGGTGTGGAATTCCATGATCTTTGAGCTCTTCCAAGCCAAATCATTCCATGATTCCATGAAAAGACAGAAAGCTCTGGAGACACGGAGCAATTTGGGATTGCCACAGCATTTTAACCTCGGAGGGAATTGAGGCAGTGATGCTTCCAGGGATATCAGCGTGTTTGGAATCCCAGTTCCTTGATTGAAGGGAATGTTCACACACTGAAAAAAATCTTATCTTGATTTTAAATGGATAAGAATGAGAAAATAAAGCAGGAATGCGGTTTTGCTCCAGGCTTTGGGAAATTGGCAAATAAAAAAGGTTGGAGAATGGAAGAAAAAAAAGGGAATAGGTCTGGAAGTGACCTTGGGAGAGCAGGGAGTTCATTCCCCCCTCCAAAAGTGGATCCAGTTATCCAGCTGTTCCTGGCAGATGCTTCTCTGTGTGGCACCTTCTCGTTTGAAGAGAAATTCAGGAAGGGCCTGGATTGCCTTGAAATTCCCTCCGTGAATTTTGGATTTGCTCCCTTTGATTAAAATTGACTTTCTGGATTTGAATCCTTTTGTACTTCAAGATTTTTCTTGGGAGAGCTTCAATCCCAGACAGAGGATTTGCAGCTTTGTGTGTTGGAATATTCTTAAACTTTGGGTTTGGAAAGCTGTGGAATTATTCCAGGGCTGTTCCTCTGTGTGTGCTCCAGGACTCCTGTGGGGCTTTCCCACCCCAGATTTAGTAGGAAAAGATTATTGGGTGGTGGATGGGGCAGGGATATTCCCAAGTCTGGGAGGTCCTGGATGCTCACAGGGATTGGGACAACTCCCATGTTCCCTGTAAGTGTATAATTATGGATGTGGTGCCAGTGTCTTCTGGTTCCACAGGGAGCTGGGAATAAGTGAAGTCTTGTGGATTCAATTCCTGGCTCCCAGGTTATTCAAGAGGTTTTGGGAAGGTTGTTTTGGTTTCTTTTGGGGCAACGTGTGGATATTAATCCCAGCAAAAATATTGTGGATATTAATCACCACAAAGTGGTGGAATTTCCAGTCTTTTCCATTTCTCCTTGGACAGGTGTGAGGGAAGTAGATGGTGTTACTGGGATACACTGGGAGCAGAGTGGGGCAGGAATGGAGCAGGGAGATGGATCCATTTCTGGAGGGAAAGACAGAGGGGAGGAATGCTCCCAACTTCCTGCACGGCAGCGTGGCTGGAAAAGCTGGATCAGTCCCTCCCATCCCCATGGATGTGGGGCCTGTGGTGACACAGCCTGGCTGGTGTCCTGTTTGTCCTGTTCCACGGGATTTTGGGACCTGTGACACAGCTCTGTGGGCTGGATAAAGACATTGCTCCTGCTTTTCCCAAGTGCTGGTCTGTCTCCTGACTTTCCAAGTCCCTTCTTGGTCCCAAATGGATCTGTTTGGTGTCATTGGTAGGGAAGCTCTTCCAGAAATTGCTGAGTCTTGAAATGGGATTGGTGTTTTCCAATGCTCTGTCCACTTCCTTCTGTGGGAATTGCTTTTATTTAGGGATCAGGGAGCCAATGGGAAAGTGGCAGATTGGTAGGAATTTTCTTGGCATTACTTGGGCTGTTCCATGAGAGATCCACCTGCAGCTCTTATCGATTAATTCCGAAATACTTGATTAAGTGAGATGTTTAATAACAGTTCAGATATTGGAGTGTGTCCCAAATGGAAGTTTTTCCAATGGGATGGTGGAGTAGGGAGAAAGTTCCAGGTCAGGCTGCCTTCCTCACCTCTGGGATCCTCAGGGATGTGATGGGAGAGGGATAAAAGATGGTGGTTGTTTCTCTCCTTATCCAGGGAAAAGCTGGAGGACCAACAAGGACCATCAGGGTCTCAGGTCCCACTGTGTTGGATAAAATCATGGAATGGTTTGGGTAGGAAGGGACCTTGGAGATCAAGGAATTCCAATCCCCTGCCATGGGCAGGGACACTTGCCACTGTCCCAGGTTGCTCCAAGCTCCATCCAAGCTGGCCTTGGACACTTCCAGGGATAGGGCAGCCACAGCTTCTCTGGGAGTTCTGTTCCAGCACATTCCCAATGTCACAGGGAGGAATTCCTTCCCAAATCCCATCTATCCCTGCCCTTTGGCAGTGGGGAGCTATTCCCTGTCTCCTGTCCCTCCATCCCTTATCCCAAATCCCTCTCCAGCTCTCCTGGGGCTCTGAGGTCTCCCTGGATCCTTCCCTTCTCCAGGCTGGACATTCCCAGCTCTCCCAGCCAGTCTAAATGCCAAATGAGCTTTTTGTCCATGTCCTGTCCCATCACCTTGGGAATCCTTTATCCACTTTCTCCAAACTGAAGATGGAATATTCCCAAAAGTTCAGGGATGGCATCTTTTTCTCAGCAGTTTTGAGGGAAAATGCCAACTTCTAAGTGAGGTTTGTGTGATCCAGGTATGATAACAGTGGGATATTCCTGGTTTTCCCATCCTAAAAGTCTCATGCTAGAAGATATGGGAGTCCCATGCTTTCCCAACAGCTTTTTCCTATCTTTATCTGGGATTTCTTGCAGGATGAAGCTTATTCCTAGCCTATTTTTTGATGACAGACAAATGAGTTCTGGTAGTTGGGAACTTTTCCCCACCATTCCTTGGCTCATCCTGCTTGGGCATCCAAGCCATTATTTCTTCTTCCCAGGATTTTTCCCTTGGAAAAAACTAGGAATAAGTGCTTCAAAGGAAGATTTCTTGATTTTTTTTCTAATTCATTTTGATGTCAGAGATGTGGCAAATGTATGGACGAGGAGAATGAGAGTGACGACTGCATGGTACATGTGGGAAAATTGGGATTTTTGCAGGAGAATCGGGGGCTTTTCCAGGAGAATTGGGGATTTTGGGAAGAGCACACAGCCCTGCAGAGGGCACTCGTGCCTCTCCCATCTCCTCAGTCCACCTTTTTCTGGTTATTGATGGCCTAATTTCGTCTTTATGTGAAAGAAAGCAGATCTGGAGTAATTTGCAGCAATAACCTGCTAATGCCGGGCCAGTATCAAAATTCCCATGTTCATTCCCGGTGGCAGATAAAACACTAATATATAATTATCCTTGCAAATTGGATTGTTTTAAATAACCAAAAGGCTACGGCCGGGGAGAAAACCATCCCATTTCCCTGGAGTTCCTATTGCGGGGTAATTGCTGCGTTCAATCAATTTCCTTGGCATTAGAAATTCCATCACAATCAACATTAAGCTTTATTCATTGTGATGGCAAAGAGCCGGATCATTTCTCCTCTTTTCCTTAACTGGCAAAATTAATCAGGGAAAAGATTTTAAACATTTACCCGTGCGAAAGAGGTCAGCTCTGCCACTATATTGCTCAGCAGATAAGGGGGCTAATAAAAAGAAAATTGAATTACTAATGATCGCCAGGAACAGAGTATATAAAACCTGGCAATCGCCCGGTGCAGGAAAAAAAGGGAATCAATTTTCTCCGGACAAGGTGCGCTCGTTTTTTATTTTGGCTCATATTATCAGCAATTTAATTGGAGAGAGCATAAACAGGAGGAAACAGTTAGGGAATAATGAGGCTGGAGGTGTAAAATCCTGCAGGATAGATGCTGGACACAATTTATTTGGCACAACAGATAATCACTTTAATTGAATCCAAAAGTGCAGCGTTCAGCAGCGCCGGCTCTGCGCCTCGCCCGGGGGGATCATGGAATATTACAAAGAGGCTCCTCCGTGTCTTTTCCACCTCTGTAATGTCCCCTTCCAGGCAGGACTGCTCCGGGATTGCTTCGGCATGGTCACAGCTGGCTGGAAGCAGGAGATGGAGAAAGCAGGAGGGAGATTCTCCAGGGACTTTTCTTTATTTATGTTGCGTTTGTTCCTTAAATAATTTGGTGCTTGCCGGGTTGGGTGGTTCCGGTCGTGTCCTGCTTGAGGTGAACTTGGAATCATGGAATGGTTTGGGCTGTGGGGGGGACCTCAAGGATCAACTTATTTTGCTGTGTCCCGAGTTCAAAGCCCGGCTCCCTTTTCCTGCTGTGACTTCCAGGTCTGGGTATTAAAGGAACTTCTTAAGAACTTTGGGATTTTTTCCTGGGAGAGGTGGGTGGTTCATCGTGGAATTTAGATCCCAGAATGGTTTGGGTTGGAAGGGACCTTGAAGATCATCCAATTCCACCCTTTTGCCATAGACAGGGACACCTTCCACGGTCCCAGGTTGTTCCAAGCCTCACCCAACCTGGCCTTAGACACTTCAAGGTATCCAGGGGCAGCCATAGCTTCTCTGGGAATTCCATTCCAGGGCCTCAGCACCCTCCCAGGGAAGAATTTCTTCCCAATTTCCCACTAAACCTTTCCTCCTTCAGCTTAAGTAGATGGTGAATTGTTGCAATTTTTCCAATTCCTCATCTGTGGCTGTGCAACTCCATGGCCAGAGGAGGAGAAATTTGGGAGCACGTCCTTGTCGGATCCACTACATCCAACCTGGATTTGTATTGCTTCCCTTGAAAATATTCCTTCCCTGCTTATCTTCCCCTTTCTGCTCCAAACTGAGATAAGCCAGTGGTTTGTGTTATCAGCTTCCTGCTTTTCCTGTGCTGCCACCCCACTGTTGAAACTGCCGAACAGAAGGAATCCTGTTTACGTTCCCATCTTCCTAAAGAGAAATTCCGTAGGATTCTGAAATCTTGTTTCACTCTGCGTCTGCAGAAGCTTCTCCAACTCTTTACTACCAGAATCACCCTCCAAAAAATTCCCTAAACCCTCATTTTTCTCCTCCTCGCTCCACAGGATGTGACATGAGGGGGTTGGGATGGGCAAGGAGTGTTTGCTTGGAAAAACGCTGGAGGCAAAAGTGGCAGGAGCTGCTTTGCATTACTCGGGCGAGTAAAGGGGGTGTAAATGGTGAGGAGCAAGTTATGGGTGGCATCCGAATGCTCAGCTGCTGATAATTTTATTGACACCGGGTGTTTGGATCCCTCTGGCAGCTCTGAAAATCTCAGCCCTGGGTTTTATACCCTCTCCTATTTTTTTTTCTTGATGTTTCCAGCGGGTTGATTCCCAGTGGGACAGCAACTGAGAGAATTTTGGAGTTTTTTTTCCCTTGTTTGGTGTTTTATTTTATATTTATTTTATTTTTCTTCCGAGTTGCGTGAGGTTTTGCTGCTCTTCGAGGTGACGCCTCCGATCGCGTTACGGCTGAGTTAAGCTCTTGATCCCTTCCCTCAGGGAAGCCCTTGGATCACACACAGAACTCCTCGGAGTTCATCACATCTTTTTCTTTGCTCCATCATTTCCCGAGTTCCTTCCAGCTGATCCAAAACTCCTGTTTTCCCGAGTTCCTTCCAGCTGATCCAAACCCTTCCAAGGTCGCCGCTCTCTGTCGTTCCTCTGTCCCACCTAAGTTTGACCTTGCTTGGAAATCATTCCATTGCCAGCTCTCTCTTCCCTTTGGCTCTTTCCCCTTGTCCTTGGGAGACAGGGGTGGAGCGTGGCTGGCGAGGTGGCTCCTCACTCCTTCAGGAATTGGGAAAAGTTCACATTCTTGGCTCTTTGCCGGGCCCGGTTACGTCAGTGGTCGTAAGTAACGGTTTTGGGTTTCCGCCTTGACTTGGCATTTCCAGGTGACTCGTCCCGAGCTGCAAGAGGAGCTGCAGGCATGGAGCCAGGATTGGGAATTCTCTTTGCAGAGCCCTCTTTTAAAAATAACAGCCTGCTGGGAGCGAGGGGATGGGCCTTGCTCAAGGAATTGTTCCCGTGTAGATGTTGGATTTGGGATCGGGGAAATTGGTGACTGTGACAGAGGGAACATCCAGAGGGAAATGGGGATCCTGAAAGTGACAATTCCTGGGTGTCTCTTTCCCCATGGAATTTGACCTGCACACTCAATTTGTTGTGGAAGCTGCATCTCTGGAAGTATTCCAGGCCAGGTTGGATGGGACTTGGAGCAGCCTGGTCCAGTGGAATGTGTCCCACGGAAGGAGATGACCTTGAAGGTCCCTTCCCACCCAAACCATTCCATGTTTTAGTGAAAGTCACCTCTCAATCCCTGTTTTAGGTAGTTTTACCTCAATATTTTTATCTCAGTCCCTATTTTAGACCCTCTCCTGTGCAGCTCCAGCTCTGTTGGATTGGGAAATTCCATTGGTAGCCAGGAGCTCTGTGGGGAATAGTCTATTTATACACTAATAGGAAAAATATTTGACTTTGGGGATGGATGAGATCCTTCCATTGGCTCTGACCCTTGATATTTCCAGGTCTGTGGGGGGCTTTGTGTAAGACTCCAAACCTTTCAGGGACGGCACGGTGTGGAACTAAAATAGACAGGGGAAAAAAAAACGGAGGGGAAAAAAAAAGGGAAACAGAGCAATAGGTCCTGAACTCCTTGTTTGGCCTCCTGGGGCTTGCCTGGCCCTTAAATATTTCCAGGGATAGAGCATCCACAAATTCTCTGGGCAGCCAGAACCTCACCACCCTCACAGGGAAGAATTTCTACCCAATATCCCATCTGAACTTACTCCCAGTTTGAAGCAAATCCCCCCTATCCTGTCAACTCTGTGATCTTGGAAACAGATCTTTATCTTGGAAATAGGTATTTATTTGTCCATGGAATGCTTTGGCCTGGAAGGGACCTCTAGGAGTCTCCTAATCCAACCAAAAATGAAGCTTTTAAACCAGTTTTGGACCTGCTGCTTGGAATTGGGCGGAATTTCAGTGCTGATCCCTCTTATCCCTCTGCTTGTCTTCCCTTGGGCTCCTAAATAAAAATAAGGAAAATAAAAATGGTTCAAGGTTCTTATAAAAAAACATAACCTGAAAAGTGACAATGAGTCCCTTTTCCCTGGTTCTTTTTTCCTTCCTTTTGCTATTTTCTTGCACTTAATAAACTGTCTGATGGCATTCCCAGCATGGTCACAGTTGGAATTACTGATGCCGGCGTGGATGATCGGAGTATCTTCCACTGCTCTGTCAGGATTCCCAAAATCCCGCCCTGGCAGATGCTCAATTCCCCGTAAAACCTGTGTAGGTTTCTCTGTTCTGCTTTCTGCTTCCAGTTCTTTCCCAAATCCCGGTTTACACCCTTAGTTTTTAAATTTTCTCGTGGAAATCTTCCCATTTGATTTTCCTTGTAACGACTTGGAAGCGTCGGAGGGAAATTCCTCTCCCTGGCTGCTGAGCCGAGTTAAGCCGTTCATTCCAGGACTTGCTGGGTCGCTCCGTGTGCTCTACAAAGCCCTGGAAACGAGCAAAACCCCTTGGAATATGGAACAGATGCCAGAGTGCACCTGGAATAAGGGATTTGTGGACTCGGCAGCATCTCCTGAGCCCTACAAAACTCTGCTGTTCCAGCAGCTTTGCCGGAGTTTCTGCTTCAGCCTGAGGGGTGGGGAAATGCCTTGACTTCGCTTGTCAATGGGAATTTTGCTGTCATCCCTCAGGAAATCTGAGTTCAAGGAACGTTTCCTCCTCCCCTGTGCCTCTGGATAATCCCCATGCGTGCGGTTTTCGGGGTGCTGTTTCTATTTTGGATTGTTTGGAGCGGTGTCAAGTGGGGATTTTGTGGAGGTGTGGACGGGATCGGCTCCAAAGCTGATCCCACGTGTTATCAGCCCTTAAGCTGCCCTCCGGGGGGGCTCCGTTGGAAAAGGGCACGGGAATTCTTGGAGATTTAGTGTGGGCTGTAAAGTCTAGTGTTGGTTGCGATGGGGAACTCCGTGTTGTCCCTCACGGCACCGGCAAATGTCCTGGGACATCTTGTCCTTGGATGGGGCAGAGAGAGCCCAGGGAAGCCTGAGTTGGTGGGATGTGCCATCAAACTTTTTTTTTTTTCCCCATGGAATCACAGAATGGTTTGGGAAGGATCTTGAATATCATCCAGTTCCAATCCCCTGCCATGGGCAGGGACATCTTCCACTATCCCAGCCTCATCCAACCTGGGCTTGGATACTTACAGGGATAGGGCAACCACAGCTTCTCTGGGAATTCCTTTACAGGGCTTCCCCACTCTCCCAGAGAAGAATTCCTTCCCAATATCCCATCTATCCCTGCCCTCTGGCAGTGGGAAGCCATTCCCTGTGTCCTGTCCCTCCATCCCTTGTCCCAGGTCCCTCTCCAGCTCTCCCGGAGCCCCTTCAGGCACTGGAAGGGGCTCTGAGGTCACCCTGGAGCCTTCTCTTCTCTAGGCTGGACATTCCCACCTCTCCCAGCCTGGCTCCAGAGCAGAGGAGCTCCAGCCCTTGGAGCATCTCCATGGCCTCCTCTGGCTCTGTTCCAGCATCTCCACATCCTCCTGATGTTGGGTCCCAGAGCTGGATGCAGAATTCCAGGTGGGGTCTCACCTGAGTGGGGCAGAGGGGCAGAATTCCCCCTCTCCTGCTGCCCATGCTGTGGGATGAGCCCAGGATATGGGGTATTTCTGGGATGTGAGCACACATGGATGGGGCATGTCCAGTTTTTCATCCACCAAATCCCCCAAGTACTTCTCCTTGGAGCTGCTCCCAATCCATTTTTTATCCAGCTTTGGGGTGGGAAAATGTGCTTGAATCCCACGGCTCAGGTGGATCAGTGCCAAATGCTCCTTTTGGGATTAAAAAAGCAAGGAATCCTTTCCTTTTGAAGAAGAGCCCAACATGCCACCCAAATAATGTGGGTTCCTGGCTGGGTCGAGGTGTTTGCAGTGATTGGTGACCTTAATTTAGCAGTGATGACTTCCAAATGCTTTCCCTGTTACGAGGAATCAAGGAGTGGAGCCCTCCCTTATCAGGAAGCAAATCAAAAGGGAATTTGATGGGGTGAAACGAGTCCATCAGAGATCCCGCTCTGTTTTTAAAACAAGATTTACTCTGCTCTCTCCACATTAACTGGGGCATTTTACGGTGCTCCCCTTTCCGTGAGCTTCCGTGATCCATCATTTCCCGGCTCGCCTGCCGGAGTGGCTGTTAGATTTTACTACAGCAAACACTGTAAAAGGGCATTAGAGCAGTTAAATCTGGAGTCTTGCTTCCATAAGGAAAAAGAAAATGCTGAATTAGGCACCAGAAAAGGCAACCACAGCGATACTTTAATCTTGCATAAATTATCAGAAGAGTCAGAGGCGAGTGATTTTATGTATTGTTAGAGCTTTGCTAATTAATTATTCCAGAATAATTGATGTTTAGAAGCACCAAAGTTGGGTCCTCTCCTGGCTTAATGGACTTTCAATATGGCAGCTGGATTTTTATTTCTTTCTTAATTTTAACCCTCCCTTCCATGGGGTTAATGAAGTTGCTTTCCCAAATATGAAGAAGTCTAAATAATAATTAATCAAGGAAATATCGCTTCACAAGTTGTGGGTGTAAGTCAGTGGTGGTTTTGGAGACTTTCCTGACATCCAGGGGCAGCTGAGTCCCCAGTGGGAATATTTGAAGGATGAAATGCCCTAAAGAAATGGATAAATGTAAATAAGCTGAAGAAGAGCAGGGTTAGATGGGATATTGGGAAGGAATCATTTCCTGGGAGGGTGGTGAGGAGCTGGAATGGAATTCCCACAGAAGCTGTGGCTGCCCCATCCCTGGAAGTGTCCAAGGCCAGGTTAGATTTGGCTTGGAGCAACCTGGGATAGTGGAAGGTGTCCCTGCCCGTGGCACGGGGGTGGAACTGGATGGTCTTGAAGGTCCTTTCCAGCCCAAACCATTCCATGATTCCCTTTGACAGGAAAAGATGGCCTTCCTTGGATCTCTGGGATTGGAAAGACCTTCTCATCAATTTCTTCATCTCTTTCTGGAGAGTTTGGATTCACTGTTTCCAAAGGATTTCAGATCCCGGTAAACCCAGAACCCTGAGATGGGGTTTAGGAATCACAGAATTCCAGCTGGCATTAGCCCTCTTTGTGGCACTGGTGGGGCCATGGTGGTAACCAGTGGCTGCTTTGGGCCATCCCAGTTCGAGAAGGACACAAAGAGATGATCCCACTGGATTTTGGGATTACCTTGGGAATGTGACAAGGGATGGAGGGACAGGACACAGGGAATGGCTTCCCACTGCCAGAGGGTGGGGATAGATGGGATATTAGGAAGGAATTCTTCCTTGTGAGGGTGGTGAGGAGCTGGAATGGAATTCCCAGAGAAGCTGTAGCTGCCCCTGGATCCCTGGAAATGTCCAAGGCCGGGTTGGATGGGAATTTGAGCAATAGGGATAGTGGAAGTTGTCCGTGCCCATGGCAGGGAGTTGGATTGTGATGATCTTTGAGATCCTTTCCAACCCAAACCATTCCATGATTTCATGATCACGACCCTGCAGGGATCCTGCACCTTCCTGCTGCCTCTGGACATAGAGGAATCAGTGATAAAATCCACCCAGGCAGATTGGACTTCCCAGTTTCTTTCCAGAGCTTGGGAATCATCTGCTTGATTGGATATTGTAGCACATCCAGTTTTTTTGGGATCTTTTGGGGAAGATGGGGCCTGCAAAGGACAGGTGAGGACAGGGCATGAAGTGAACAAACACTTGTTGAGCTGAAGGGGTTTAGGAAAACAATGTTTAGGACATACAATGCCGGTAAAGCGATCCCTGCTCCTGAGCAATTCCAGCCCCCGGAGCAGGGGGATGCCCAGCCCCAGCGACTCTCCCACTGTCACCACTCTCCTTGTGGGGCCGGGCAGGGCGTGGGTGACAGACATTCCATGGCCTGGACACAACGTGGGGAAAGCAGCTTTGTGGAAAAGCATCCTGAACTTGATATCCTTGTTTATCTCTTCCCAGGCCCTGCCTGGCCCCTCGAGATAAACAGGTGCCAGTGCCTGCGATTCCCAACAGCCGCTCCGCTGCCGGAATAATTCCAAAAGGAGGTTGTGTTTACGTGGGGAGTTATTCCTGCATCCCTTCAGGGCTGGAGCATCCCTGTGGCAAATGGGCTGGGAGTGGACACAGACCCAGGACTTGGAGTTGCTCCAACCTGGCCTTGGACACTTCCAGGGATGGGGCAGCCGCAGCTTCTCTGGGAATCCTGTGCCAGGGCCTCACCACCCTCACAGAGAAGGATTTCTTCCCAATATCCCATCTAACGCTGCCCTCTGCCAGTGGGAAGCCATTCTCTTTGTTCTTGGCATTCTATCCATTATCCAAAGTCCCCGTCCAGCTCTCTTGGAGCTCCTTTAGGCACTGGAAGAGGCTCTGAGGTCTCCACAGAGTCTTCCCTTTTCTCCCAGCCTATCTCCAGCCTCTGGAGCAACTCCTTGGTTTTGTTTGCTTCCCTCACTTTCTGGACGCATCCAAGACATTCCAGCCCCTTGGCCTCATGGATAACTTAAACCTCAGGATCCCATGCCTGGACTTTTTTCCTGTATTTCCATTTTTCCACTCTCTCACTGCTTAGTGGGATCCCTGCTCCTTCTCCCTGCTCTGGCCCAACTCTCACATGCCTTGGCTTAGCACAGGGAATCCCCAGCTCCTCCTGGGTGCTCCCAGCATTGCTGTCATTCCCTGAGGGAGCACTGTGTCCCACTCCAGGGCTGTTTAGCGTCTCGACTTAGAGACATTCCTGAATGGAACATCCTTAATTCCCACACAGATGCTGCGGGAGCAGCGTCAAGCCCAGCAGTAAAACGTAGTAAAGAATTCCAGAGTGAAATCGAGATGGGAAACCTCTGCTGCTGCCAGGTCGGAAATCTCCAGCCTGGAGTTTCCCTGGACTTTTTAATGGAAGCAGGAGCTTGTTTTGTGTTGTCTCATGTCACGGGCTCTGAAGTGAAGCTGGGATCCGTTCTGGAATTCTGGGATCCGTTCTAGCCCCTCATAACAAGAAAGACATTGAGGGTTTGGAGCATATCCAGAGAAGGGAATGGAGCTGGGGAAGGGTCTGGAGCAACCAGGAGCAGCTGAGGGAGCTCAGCCTGGAGAAAAGGAGTCTCAGGTGGGACCTTTTCACTCTCCACAACTCCCTGAGGGTGGAATCAGGTGGGGATCAGGCTCTGCTTCCAGGGGATAAGGGACAGGACCACAGGAAACAGCCTCAAGTTGTGCCAGGGAAGCTTTAGTTGGGATATTGGGAAAATGTTTTTCATGGAAAGGGTTGTAAAGCATCGGAACGGGCTTCCTGGGGAAGTGGGGGAGTCACATCCCTGCAAGTGTCCAAAAATATGTGGATGTGGCACTTGAGGACAGGGATTAGTGGCGGGCTTGGTGGTGGTGCTGGGCTGGGGTTTGGACTCGATGATATTGGAGCTCTTTTCCAGCTTTCAGTTCCATGAATCCAGACTTTGCTCTGTGTTATTCCTCTTGCTCTCACTCTCTGCCTTGACCCTGTGCCTGACAGCAATGGTTGGGAATTTGGACATGGAATTTGATTTCTTTTTTGGAGTATCCCAGAATCACAGAATGGTGTGAACTGGGAGGGACCTTCAAGACCATCCAGTTCCACCCCCTGCCATGGGCAGCGACACCTTCCACTATCCCAGATTGCTTCAAGCCCCATCCAACCTGGTCTTGGACGCTTCCAGAGATCCAGGGGCAGCCACAGCTTCTCTGGGAATTCCATTCCAGCTCCTTAACACCCTCAAAGGGAAGAATTCCTTCCCAATATTCCATCTATCCCTCCCTGTGTCCTGTCCCTCCAGTCCTTATCCAAAGTCCCTCTCCAGTTCTCTTGGAGCCCCTTTAGGCACTGGAAGGAATAATTCAGATTTATTCCTGTTTTTTTTTCTTTTTTTAAAATTTCATTCCTTACCACATTCCCAGATATTTCTAGTAACACATGGTAGGAGACATCAATTCCAATTTTTTTTTTTTGCCGTGTTATTCCATCCCCACAATTCCCAGCCAGTTTTCCCTTTCAACTGAAAGGACATTTTCCTCTTTGTTGCATTTCCATTAATGGGTTCTCACCATGGACCCACTTCCCATTGCGTGTCAGTCGCTGCCTGTTCCCAAGGGCTCATTCCACACTAAGTGGTGTCGGAAAAGACTTTTCCTTTCCCATTCCATCTTCTTAAAACCCAATCCTGGACATCACAGTGGCCACTTTGGCTGTGCTGACACTTCCTTTGTCCTGTCCTCTCTTCCCAGGGATCTTAGTGCACATTCCAGGTTGCCTCATTCCCTAATGCTTTGCTTTTTCTCCTTTAAATATTCATAGGAGCAGAGTGGCCGAGTTATTTAATGGAGCAGCATTATCCTTGGAATTCAAAACAGGAGTGTGCTTGTTGTCAATATGTTTTAAAAACTTTTCCCGAATCTTGAATCCTGTAGGATTGAGGTATTTTCCCAATTTTAAAGTTTAAATGAATTCTGGACTTGATGGTTGTGGATGTGCTGTGTTGGGAGAAGGAGAAATTCCATAAACTTCCAGTTTCTCACTAGACAAGGATGTTTTATCCTATGAAAAGGGTCACTGACATTCCTGAGGGATTTTTAGTGGTTGGCTTTTCCTGTAAAACCTGGATAAGAAGTACTCAGAAGGAATTTAGAATCACAGAGTCATGGAATAGTTTGGATTGGAAGGGACCTTAAAGATCATGGAATTCCAACCCCTGCCATGGGCAGGGACACCTTCCACTATCCCAGGTTGATTTGAGCCCCATCCAGCCTGGAATCTGGGCTCGAGTCAGGATTTGCAGCACCAGATGCTCTTGGATATCCCGTGGATTACTGAAGAGTAAAATTAAGGAATGCCAGAGATTTTTCAGGGAATGTTTTTTTCCTTCCAGCTTTGCCAACCAGTCAGCTCCCAGTTCATTCAGGTCACTGGTGGGATGAGGGCTGGAAGTCTTGACTCTCCTGCTGCTTCAATATTCCATATATTTAGGAGATGGTTCCTGACACATGGCCTGGAGAGAATAATTGGATGTGGCAGCTGAGTGAAAAAGGCTGGATGGGATTTTTTCTTCCAGTCCATGTGAATGGATGGAGTTAGGGGTGATTTGTTTTATTTTTATTTATGGAAAAAATAAAGGGAAACAAAATGAATTCCCGCAAAACCACCAATAAAATCTTTTATGTTCAAATCAACTGGGATCAAATGGGGATTCAGCCAAGACAGTGGGAGACAGGAGGAATTTATTTTCCCAGTTCTGGAATTTCTGGTGGCCTAGAAAGGGGTTTTCCATTTGGAAATACTCTTAAATTGGAATGCAATCAATCCCTGGAATACCTGGGGAATGTCCTTCAAATCCAATTGGAGCTGATTAAAACCAAAGAGTCTTTACTGTTGCTGGACCTCCGTAACCTTGGGATAAATGATTTTACTGCTGTTCCTGGGTTTTCCTGCCAGGAAGAGGGGAGCAGATCTGGGAAAAAGAGATCGGTGAGATCTGGGGAAAAAACCTCAGGCAGATCCCAGTGCTGTGGGATCTGGGCAAAAATTTCCCCTTTTGGGAAGGAATCCTTCCCAGTGAGGGCGGGGAGGCCCTGGCTCAGGTTTCGCAGAGATGCTGTGGTTGTCCCATTTCTGGAAGTGTTCCAGGACAAGTTGGATGGGTCTTGGAGAAATCTAGGATAGTGGAAGGTGTTCCTGACCATGTCAGGGGGGTGGAACGGGATGAACTTTAAGGTCCCTTCCAGAGCATTCCAAGATTCTGTTCCCTGTGCTCTCAGTCCCTCCTGGGTGTGGCTGATGATCCCTTAGGCCCCCATTCCTGTAGGATCAGAGCGGTGTTGGGAAGATCAAGCAAAAGAAAATGGGGAGAAAATCAAAAGGGTTTGGAGATGGCAGATGGAAGTGGATGAGGACCAAAGAAATAATGGAATCATTGAGGTTGGAAAAGGCCTCTAAGATCATCGAGTCCAGCCATTAACCCAGCACCAGCCCATGTTCCAAGTTCCACATCCACACGTTTTTTTAACCCTTCCAGTATTTGTGATTCTACCACTGCCCTGGGAATGGCATGCTAGGGCTTGTCAGCTCTTTCCATGGAAAATTTTTTTCCCCTGATATCCAAGCTGGACCTCCACTGGTGCAATTTGAGGTCATTCCCTCCCATCCTTGTTCCCTGGGAGCAGATCCTAACTCCCACCTGGCTCCACCCTCCTGTCAGGGAATTGCAGAGTGAAAAGATCCTTCCAGAGCCTCCTTTTCTCCAGGCTGAGCCCCTTTCCCAGCTCCCTCAGCTGCTCCTGGTGCTCCAGACCCTTCCCAGCTCCATTCCCTTCTCTTGGACTCACTAACCTTAGAGGGCTTTTCCAACCGTATCAGTTCCTTGAAAAGGAAGGACTCAGGATCAGTGTTGGGAAGAGCTGGATCAGTGAGAAAGATGCTGAGGATATTTTGTGACCAGGATTTTAAGGAATGATAGGAAACCTGGAGTTGCCACCCAGGAAAAGCATCAAAGCCTGGCTTGTTTTTCCTCCCCTCCAGTTTTGTCCGAGTTTGGAAAGTTTATTTCTGAGGGAGAAGAGCAGAGCAGCTTTTTTTCCCAGCCTGGAGTGGTGTTAATTGGTTTTTGTTTGAAATATTTACGGGATGGGAACATCAAGGATGAGCTGCTCTCCCTCTAAGTGGCCTTGACAGGTGACATTCCCTGGCAGCTCCAAGTCCCCACAGTGCAATCGGGTGGATTTGAGAAGTGCTGACTCTCCAAATAAACCAGGTTTATGGATTGGCCTCAATCTTGTCCTAAGTCTTGTTTTCTTCTGGATTTCACGTGAATGTTTTGTGTGGACTGGTCGTAGTTTGGGATCTTTGGAAGTTTTTTTGTTCAGGTTGATTTGTCTAAAATACAGTGCTAAAATCACAGAATTTAGGGAAAGGTTTAATCTGGGAAGTCGGATCTGAGGATTGGTGGGATCTCACTATCCCAGCACAGGGAGAAGGTGTGGTTTTAGGGACTGGAATGTGTGTGGAATGTGGGATGGCCCTGGAAACAGGTGGGAAGTACCGGAGGACCACAGTGAGCCAAAGCTGCACCTGGAAATGTGGGAATCTTTTGGAAAAGGGTGTTAAAGGAGTCTGTGCTCTATTATTTATCTTTCTGGCCTTTTCCAGGCCAGGTTGGACAGGACTTGGAGCAACTTGGGATAGTGAAGGTGTCCCTACCCATGGCACAGGAGTTGGAATGTGATGGTCTTGGGGCTACCTCCCAACCCAAAACCATTCCATCATTCTGTGAATTTATTTTTTGTTTTCTGTGGAACATTTTCGTCCTGGAGTCTCCAAAGGTAGTGTGTCTCTTCTCCAAGGGAAGTGTGTCCCTTCTCCCAGAAATCTGAAAATTGAGAGGCTTGGCTGGAGGGATATCCTTGGAGCAAACTTTCCCTGTGTGTCCACCAGAGTATTTCTTTCCTGTGCTCTTGTGCTGCCCGTGTTGTTTCCAGCCCTGGGAAGCTGCTGTGTGTATCCAGCACGTTCCTCTGGAATGTGGTAACCCCATTCCTTGGGAATACAATTTGAGCTATGACATAATCCCTGGAGCAAGTGAGGAGCCATTAGCAGCTTCTTCCTTACGGCAGTTGGTGGAGCGGAGCTGTGCCTTGGGATTCTGCTCATTCCTGGGTATTTTCTCAGGCTCCAAACTCCGACAGGTGGCACCCGGGAATGACTGGGCAGGGAATTCTGTTTTAAATCATTCAGCACCTCGGAATGGCTTCCCCTGTTTGTCTGAATTATAGTGTTGACCTCCAGAATTCCTTATGAACATGCCCTTAATCGGCTCCGTGCAATGGGAGAATCCCCATCCGGAGCGTGACGTTACGTGTGTCCCATCTGCTATCCAAAGAATCCCATCTTGGGAAAGGGAAAATTGGGATAAATGAGAAGGAAAAGGAGCTTGAGGTGGTCCCAGCTTGGATTACAGCTGGGTCACAAGTGTTAGAAAACATTTACAGAGGAGATCCGGGACCATGTGGATGTGCTCCACGGATTCAGCGCGTTCCAGGGCCCATCTCTCAAGCTGACACGTCCCACAATCCCTCAAACCTGTTGGGATGTGGATGTGGTCCATGGGTGGGCATCTCCTCTCTCTGCCCACCTTTCCCTTTGAAAATTTGGGGTAAAAATTAAATAATTAGGGATGTTAGCAAGGGATCTTGGAGCACTTGATGGGAAGAGCTGTTGGCGTGGGAGTGGGAAAAAAAGGACTGGAAGAAGAAACGCTGGTGTTTCCCTTTTTAACTGGGAATTAGGGAACTATTGGATTGATGTGGCCAAAATGTTGCTTTTCCCAGCTGTCCCTGCTGCCAGCCAGTCTCTTTCCTGGGATTTTCTCTGAATTTCCATGTCTGGAAGCAAATACATGTTTGAATTCCATGAGAATCTGTGCTCAGTCCTTCATCATCCCATTCTTGTGGGATTTGTCGTTGCTTCTTCCACAGCTCCAGAGAAAAGGACAAAATGAGGTGGTGGTTTGGAAGTTTATCCCTAAAATTCTTGAATGTTGAGTCCTGAGAGAATGGGAATTGCATGTGGGAAGTAAAAAGCTTAAGGTGGAAGTCAAGGAAGAGAGAAAAATGAGATATCCACCTGTGGGATGTTCCTGGTGTCCAGGTCATGGAGCATCACTTGGAGCTGGCATGGAAAACAAGAGTTGGGAAGCAGCAGCATCTCCACAATTCTCCCTCCTTGCTATCTCCAGGAGCTCCTTCCACGGGTGAAACGAGAGGGAATGGATTAAAAATTCCATAATTAGCACAGCCAGGGCTCTGCTCCAGGCTGCAGCCGGCATTAATTAGTTATCCCAACAATTAGGGCATTGTTAGGAAAAATCAACTCATTCAAGCTCTTTGTTTTGGATTTGTTTGGCACCTCCTGGGATGGGATCCCGGACAATGACTGTGGGATGCTGAGCAGCTGCCAGTGGAGTGATCCCATTAAAATACGGAGATCTCATCCTCGATTCAATTCCGGCTCCAAAGGCTATCCCGGGAAGTCGTTTTGTTGCTCCCAAGAGCATCTCGAGTTCCGGTGTCACATTGTCACCCCTTGGAATAGGCTGAGTTATGGCTGTTGTTATTTAAGGAGAAATATTAATGGAGCATTTCCTTTTAATCCCATAACTCTTCCTTATTTTCCCTCCTGTAAACCTGCTTTTCCTTCTGCTCTTCCTTGCAGCATTCCCTGCTGGATTTCAGTGCAGGAGCAGGAAATTCACCCCTCTAAAATGCACTTTATTATCTTTATTTGCTCTCAGATTCTGGGTCACTGCTCCCTTCCCTCCCTGATACTTCCCAGGGACAGATGAATCCTTATGTTGTTTATCAGCTCTTGGGAATTGTTGGGAATGCTCCAAGTATTTTATACCTGTAATGGAAAATAATAAGTGCTGCTTCCCTGGATTTTTGTGGGATTTCAGGGAATTTTTGTGCAGTGGAGGAGCAGAGGTTGAAGTAGTGATTCCTGTGATTTCCTTGGAATGCTGATGATTGCGTTGCAGCCAAGCTTTGACATTGTCCCTTTGACATTGGGAATGTTCAGCATTTGTGGGAATATTTATGTCTGGATTTGGTCCTGAGAACAAACCTCCTGTGAATAATTGTCCTGATTTAGTAAAATTTAGGATTTATTTTCAAGTGGCAGTTTGGCAATCCGGGAAAATAAAGCCTTTCCTCATCCATGGGATGAACAGAGGATGGTTTGGGAATTTTGGAAGTCATCCACTTCCAACCTCTGCCATGGGCAGGGACACCTTCCACTATCCCAGGCTGCTCCAAGCCCCACCCAGCCTGGTCTTGGACACTTCCAGGGATCCAGGGGCAGCCACAGCTTCTCTGGGAATTCCATTCCAGCCTCACAAGGGAGAATTCCTTCCCAATATCCCATCTAACCCTTCCCTCTGGCAGTGGGAAGCCATTCCCTGTGTCCTGTCCCTTCATCCCTTGTCCTAAGTCCCTCTCCAGCTCTCTTGGAGCCCTTTTAGGCACTGGAAGGGGCTCTGAGCTCTCCCTGGAGGTTTCCCTTTTCCAGGCTGGACATTCCCAGCTCCCCCAGCCTGGCTCCAGCCCTTGGAGCATCTCTGTGGCCTCCTCTGGACTCGCTCCAGGATACCCACGGGTTGGGATGGAGCTGGAATTAGAACCAAGGTTATGACCCCACATCCCACGGTCCTGGCAGGTTCTTGGGCTCAGTGGGTCTGGAAAAAGCTGGAATGATCCACCTCCACAGCTGTGATGCTCCAGGATATTCTTCCATCCAATTTTTCCATGTAACAGGAATATTTGCGGGTGTGAAGTGCCAAGTGCAGGTACAGGAAGGTGTAGGAGAGGAAAGATCTTTCTCTTTCTCTAGGATTACTTAGAGGAATTAGAATTCCTGCTAATAAAGACTTATTTCCCCCCTGTGCTATTCCATATATTTTTATTATTTTCCAATGGAGGAAAACTAATGGAATTTTTCTGTATCCACGAACAGAAAAGAACATTCCAAGAGCATCCCACGGATTTTTGAGGTGACACATGTGGTTCTTATTCCTTTGAGTGACATTTGTACATCTCCAGAGATTGTCTCATCCCTCAACTCCAGAATCAGCCCATGGAAAAGGAACCAGGAATGTCCTGAACTGCTCCTTTCCATGGCTGTGCCTTGGTTTTGACTCCTGGAAGCTGGTTTCGGCAGGCTGCGGAAATATTCCCGCTGAAATCCTTAATGAAAACACCTGTTCCGAGTCGTCATCTCTTCCCTTTTCCATCTCTTGTGTCCATATATAACAGCGGGAGTGATGAAAATTCCCAATTAGCTGCCTGTGAGAAAACGAGGGGATGCCAGCTGTGAGCAAGCCACTTCTTCCTCCCTAGGGATAGAGTAACCTTATCCCATTCCCAACTTTCCTCCCGATACTCCCAAGCGGGGGGATCACTTGTGAGGGAGAACAGGGAGACGGCGCACAAGGAAAAAGGGGAAAACTGGGAACAAGAGGAACTCCAACTGCGGGTTTGTCCTGGCGTGCTGGATCTATCTTTACCCTCCTTGGCTCGGGACAGCGCTTGGGTTTGTAGAGTCCCTACGGAAACATCCAGCTTGGCATCCAACTCACGCCAGGAACGTCGACCCTGGCTCGGCCTCCGCTCCGCAGCCTCGGGAAGTTCCTCGCTCCTTTCACAGGTGCCTTTCCAATTTTAAGATTTGGTTCGGATGCGTCGAATTGATGGGATTCGTCATGGAAAGCTCCGGGCAAGATGTGATTCCCGTAAATTAAAAAAGCATCCCAAGCTGGAGAGGGTGGGAGGTCAGGGGCTCTTGAGGCCAACAGGGAATAGTGTGGGATTCGATTCCCGACGCCTCCTGGGGTAATTTTTGCGGATGATCTCATCCTGATTCTGTTGTTGATTTGCCACTTGGCTCATCTGATTCCTTGTGGATTGACCCCTCCTTCCCTCGTCTGTCATTCCATGAGGGCTGGGAAGGAGTTGAGGCAGTGATGGGAGGTGGGTGTTATTGCTGTGCTCCCTTCCCCTTTTCCTGGGATAAAATCCCTGCTCGCTGTCAGCTCGGTGACCCTCACCTCCCTAAAATCCTGGAATAGTTTGGGTTGGAAAGCACCTTATTGCTCATCCAGTTTCACCCCCTGCCTTGGGCAGGGACACATTTCGCTATCCCAGGTGTTCAAAGCCCCATCCAGCCTGGCCTGGAAAATTCCAGGGATGGAGACTCCACAACTTCTCCAAGTTCCTGTGCATCTCCCTCAAAAAGCAGAGCTGATGGTGGGGAAAATCCCTGGAAGTTGTGTCGCCATTGCAATCCAATCCCAGAGCTCCTTTTTCCTTTCTTCCCCTTGAATGCAGTGCCAGGACACAGGGAATGGCTTCCCACTGCCAGAAGACAGGGATTAGATGGGAAATTGGGAAAGAATTCCTCCCTGGGAGGCTGGTGAGGGGCTGGAATGCAATTCCCAGAGAAGCTGCCCCTGGATCCCTGGAAGTATCCAAGGCAAAGTCGGATTTGGCTTGGAGCAGCCTGGGATAGTGGAAGGTGTCCCTGCCCATGGCAGGGGTTGCAATTCCATGATCTTGAAGGTTCTCTCCAACCCAAACCATTCCATAATCCTGTAATTTGGAGCCTGGATGTTCCAGTCTGGCTCTGGTACCACCTTGCTCCCTGCAGTGCTAAGAACTTCCCAGCTGCCACTTCCCAAAGGTGTTATTCCAAATACACACCCACAGCTGCAAATCCCCTTTCCCTTTTTTTTTTTTTCCTTGGACCTTTCCCAAAGCTCCCAAACAAATGGGAAGCTCCCAGTCAGAATCTGCAGCTGTCCCTCAACTCAGGCTAGTGGTGAAACAAGTGGGGTGGAGTTTATTTTCCCTCCCCTTTTCCCGCCGGGAATGTCACAGGGCTGGATAATTCCAGGTGTCTGATTAGCCACGCTTAATTAAGAGCCCGGGATGTTGGAATGAGCCTGAGGGAGTCAGCTGAAGGAAGCCTGAAGGGAAGGCTCAGCTCGTTCCCTGTGGGAATGTCAGCTCCAGGCTACCCAGTCCTTTCGGATTGCTGTGTCCTCATCTTCCCAGTTCTGTGGTTTTCTTGGAATAACCAGTTGGAAGAGCTTGGGGAAGTAGCAGAGTTGTTGCTGACAGCAGAGCAGGACATCCCTGAGCCCCATGGAAAGCATGGTTTGGGATTTGGGATGAACCAGGGCTGCTGCCTGTGCAAAATCTGGGATTTTTGGCTCCTTAAATTCCACCAGGAAAACACTCCCCCCGCAACCCCCCACCTTCCAGACAGTACATTTAAAGAGGAGCAAACATCCCCCTCCTCATCTGTGGATGCTCCTCGAGCTCTATCCCGTGTCAGGATATTTATTCCCTTTCCATCCCTTTCCCGGGATGGATCCTTCACCTTGGCAGCTCCCTGAGGCAGGAGCAGCATTTTCCTTGTATTTCTGTGCCTCATTGACTCCCATCTGTTCCCACTCTCCGGCTTCAAACCTATTCCTTTTGGCTTTTCCCTGTTTTTCCCCTTCCACTTTCCCGTTTAATCGTAGCTATGTTGTTGGACTCAGCATTTTCCCAGCACTGAAATGCAGGAAGAGATTTGGGAATGGGAGATGAGTTGGTGAATAAGCCCCACCCTGAGGCTTTGAGCAAGACCACATCCCAAAGGGATCCTTTCGGGATGATTTTTAGGGATAACTGGACTCAGCCCAGCTTCCTTGGAGACCTTAATTCCATGTGTGTCACTCCAGCAAAACAAGAAGGGATCTCTTCCCTGTATTCCTTGGTTTGGGATAGATTTTTTTCCCCCTGGATTCCTTGGTTTGGGGTTTAATTACACCAATTATCCAGTTGGAAAGGAAAATTTTCAGGGGGATAAAATTTGGAGCCTGTACTGCAAAGTTCAAAATTCCCAGATGCATTTCTCCCTTTCCCAATTCTTTACAAAGCATATTCAGGCACAGGTGTGGAAATCTATGGGACAAAATTGATTTTTCCTTCCATCTTTTTCCTGCTGGGATACGGAGGAGCAGGATCTGACACCAGGACCCGCCGTGGTACCCTCTAGGGGGCACGATGCCTCTGCCGTTTTTCTGGAGAAAGGTTTTTTTTTTTTCTCCCCTAGGGAAAAACGAACTGAGAGTTACAAGAGGCAGCAAAATATCCGTGTGTTCAGCAGGAATTGCAGCCGGGCCGGAGCTGCTTGGAATTTCCCCGGCAGTCGTGCTCTGCCTTAATTTTTGTGGGACTTTCAGGGTAAATTTGGGTTTAATCCCTAATTTTGCCCTTCAGTCCCAAAGAAAGTGAGGCGTATCCCGGCTTCTCTTTAGTTAAACCCTCTGGGGTCTCCATGCATCCTGGATAATTTGGGATAGCCTGCATAATCTGTGAGGTGCAAGAATTGAATTTAAACACCGTGTTGGTTTTTTTAACTCCTTCATTCCCGCTATTCCTGAACTATTGGGAGTGAGAGCGGAATAAGACGCTGAGAAAATTATGCTCCATAAAAAACCCCTTTGGGAATAAATCCTGTTTTCCAGTGCTCCTGTAATTACCTTTTCCCACTCCATGTGGGATTCCTGCCTTAGGGACAGAGCTGGGGTTGCTTTTTTGCTGCCTCTGGGATGTTTCCCACACGGAGCCGATTCCTGTCTCGTTAATTGATTCCCAAGAACGGTGAGTTTTTTACTGGATCCGGGAATTTTTTATTGGATCAGATTATTTTATTTCCCTGCCTTCCCCAAACTTTCACCCTGTCCTTAGCCACAATTAATTAATTAATCACTGCTTTAAATGCTCCACATGAGAGGGAATGAGGTGGCATCACCTCCGGACCCTGTGGAGAAGAACAAGAGCGCAAAAGGCTCCGTCGGAAAATCAAATCCATTTTTTCCAATCGGTCCCTGCCGACCCGGATTGTCTTGGATTTTCTGGCAAAGAGCTTCGTGCTAGAGTGACCAAATTAAGGAGTGAGGGGATCCCTGTTAAGGGTAAAAATGGGATGTGCATCCCTGGCTTTTCACGGACAAAAAATCGGGGTTTTAAAAAATCCCAAACCACCTTCAATTATAATTTGCATAAATGGGAACATTCTGTTTTTATGACATAAAATTCCTTGTGCAAAATAAAAAAAGCAACCTCCAAACCCTCATTTTTCCATGAAATATCCTTGTGCTGGGATTTTTTTTCCCTTTTTTCCCCTGTTTTATACATATCCAGGAGGATTTTGTCCTGGAGAGGGGAATGTTGAGGCACAAGCTCCGTGCTGGAACTCAGCTCCAGCCCGATCCTGCTGCATCTGCTTCCCTCGGCCTCATCCTGCTCCACTTTTCCTGCTGGGTCAGGATTTTTCCGGTTCGTAATCATTCCAGCAGATGGTGGGATAAAGGGATGCTGACCAGGAAATTACCTGGGAGCCGAGAGCAGCGGCACCTTTATGTCACAGAGTGCCAAAAATCCGTTTTCAGCACGGCTTGGCTTGTCCACGGAGGGCACGGATTTATGGAAAAGAGTGGGAAAAGCTCTCCAACTCTTTTCTGGGAATCAAGATAAGGATTTTTTTGGGGAAAAGGATGAATTGGTGATGTAAACCTGCTCTGGTGGTGATTTAAGGTAGGGTGTGGTGATGTCCTGCAAAGTTTCCACAGGGAAAATCGGCTGCTCCTGCGACTTGAGCAGGAATTTCGTGTGGGAGAGTGAGATCTCCAGGAAATTCCTGGTGGAGCAGGGCAGAACCTTTGGGATTTGTTGTCCAGTCAGGAAAACTGAACTATCCTGTGGATTCAGGCGTTTGGTGTTTGGTGTAGGGAAGGGGGTGGGATTTCCAGGAGATTCCCATAGAAGCAGGGCAGACCCTTTAGGATGTATCATCCTGCCAGGAAAACTGGGTTTTCCCATGTTTTGAGGCTCCTGGTGTTTGATTCAGGGGAATTGTATTTCTAGGAGATTGCTGGAAAAGCAGGCAGAGCCTTTGGGATGTGTTGTCCAGCCAGGAAAAGCGAGCTGTCCTTGGATTCAGGCATTTGGTGTAGGAGAACGGGATCTGCAGGAGATTCCCAGAGGAGCAGGGCAGACCCTTTTGGGATGTGCTGTCCTTCCAGGGAGCGCATTTCTCCCAGGATTTTACCACCCAAAAAGAGGGAAGTGGAAAACCACATCATTCCATAGGATGAATCCCTTCCTCCCTCCTGCCCCGTGCCCCTTTTTAAGGAATATCAGTGGGACAGGTCCCACTTTGGGAATACAAAGCTCCCATTTTCCCGGTGCCTTCCCCGAAGCTCAGGAAGTATCCGGTTAATCAGACACTCCCGGCTCACTCCATCCAGTAATGAAGTGGGAATGAACTCTGGAAAAGGGAAAGGGGAAGGGGGGGGGATGAACTCCCCGGAGATTGATGGGATGTGCTGACGTCGGGGACCAAACACGACCATCTCACTTTTCCAAGCAATCCATCTGGAGCTTCGGTGATCTGTCATCCCGGCGAGCCGGGAGATTCGTTAGGAGACTTGGAAAAGAGCTCCCACCTTTGCGGTTTTTCCGGCCGCTTGCTCCCTCCCTTTGGGAAAGAGTTGAGGGGGGGATGCAAAGGAATCTTGGGAGCTTTTTCCCGGGATTCCTGAGGGTGTTAATTTGGTGGCACAGGAGTTTTAAGTGGGCTTAAACACTCGGATGAATCAAGGAATTCCTTGATATTTGGTGTATTAAAAATTGTTTTTTTCTGGATTTTTTTTTTTTTTTTAAAGCAGGGCCAGAACGGGGAATAGGAAGGAGATTCCTTAGAATTTAGGGCAGTCAAGAAAGTGTTAAATCAGCTTTGGAAGGAAAAAAAGGTGATTTGGGGATATTTTTTTTGAGTTTTATCCTTGTTTTTGCTTTTGATTCTTCTGTCTGCTAGGAAGAGTCTGTTTGTCGTTCTGCTTCCTAGTTTTCTTGCTTTTAAATGAGGAAAAGTGGGATGTTGAGGGCTGTGCTAAAAAATTCCTCTGAGATATCCTAAGGGAAGACCAAAGTATTCCCCATTGTGCTCATTCCTGCCTGGATTTGCATCAGAATTAATCCCAAATTCCATGTAATGATCCAGATTAACCACTTTTTAAATGGAGAGAGAATGATTCGTGGAATCTGAGACCTGGGATGTGACAGGGTCTAAAACCCCTTTAAAACTGAATTTGAGATTTTCCTACAGGGATTCGTGGGAGAATTAATCCCAAATTTTGTGTAAAAATTTGTCCTAAAATGATCCATATTTTTAAGGATGAATCTCTTGAAGTGAGGGGCAGAATGATCCATGGAATCTGAGACCTGGGATTTGACAGAGGGTAAAGCTCCTTTAAACCTCATCTTGAGGTTTTCCTGCAAGGATTTGCAGCAGAATTAACCCCAAATTCAATGTAAAGATCCAGATGAATCATTTATAAAGCGTGAAATTTTGGGAAGTGGAGAGCAGAGCAGTCCCTGGATCCTGAGACCTGTCCCTAGATTCTGACACTTGGAATCTGGCCAGGGCTAAAGCTCTTTTAGACTTCAGCTTGAGGTTTTTCTGCATGGATTTAGTGAAATCCCATGTAATGATCCAGATTATTAACCACTTTTTAAGGATGAATTTTGGGAATTGGAGGGCAAAGCTATCGCTGGATCAGGGATGATCAGTGGGATCAGTGCTGGGGCTGGGACTGGTTTTATGGAAAGGGCCACACAGTCCTTGGTCCAGACTTCCAGCACGCAGTTGTTCCCAATCCAGAGGCACAGCTGGCATGCCATGGCCCTGTCCCAGCATCCCGGGATGTATTAATAGCCCCACAATTTGGGAATTCACGGCTGGACCGAAACCCGACTCCAGCCACTTTCCCACCCTGCACATGGACACAATTATCTTGAGAGACTCCAGCCATTTCCAGCACTCATGTTGGAAAAGTGCAGCTCTTTTGTTTGTATCCTGCTTTTATCCTCTCTCCTGAATTCCTGGAGAAAGGATCAGGTGTTAATTGAAGGGAAGGAAATCCTGGGAAGTCAGGGCAGCACTGATGTCTCCTTGCTTTTTCAGCAAAGTATCCTGGATGCTGCCTCAGTTTCCCCACCTGATTCCCTCCTTCCTAATCCTCCCACATGGTTGTTCCCAGGAAGCTGCATGCAGAAAGGAATTTCTCCTTCCCTCCATGAAAAGCGGTGGCTGGAGGCCTCAGGGACAAATCAATGTGGAGATGGGTGCAAATATCAGGTGGCAAAATGCAATGTCCATGAGATAAAATCATGGAATCATTAAGGTTGGAGAAACCTCAGAGCCCACCGAGTTCAGGTGTTCCCTCAGCATTTCCAAGGCCACCACTGACAAGGTCCCCAAGTGCCACATCCACATGGATTTTAAATCCTTCCAGGGATGGGGACTCCACCACTACCCTGGGCAGCTGTGCCAGTGCCTGACCACCTTTTCCATGAAGAAATTTTCCCAATATCCGACTTAAACCTCTCCTAGTGCAGCTTGAGGCTGTTTCCTCTCATCCTGTCCCTTCTTCCCTGGGAGCAGATCCTGATCCCACCTGGCTCCACCCTCCTGTCAGGGAGTTGCAGAGTGAGAAGGTCCCTCCTGAGCCTCCTTTTCTCCAGGATGAGCCCCCCCCACCGCCCAGCTCCCATTTGTATTCCAGAGGTTTTCCACAGAAATTATCCCTGCAAGTCCACCCTCATTCTCCCTTTTTATTCCTGTAAATCCTGTAAATCCCCTGAATCCCAGAATGGTTTGGAATGGTTTTGGAAGGGACCTTAAAGACCACCTAATTCCAACCTTTTCCATGGACAGGGACAGCTTCCACTAGACCAGGTTTCGGGGATTCTCTTTTGTGGGAGCAGGGAATAGAATATTTATGGAATAAACACACCCATGGTGTATTTTGGCAGTGGTGCTGTCATTGCTGCAAATTCCTGATCCCTGTATCAATAATCACTTCCCAGCTCGTTATAAATTTCCATCAGATAAATATTGATATTCCACTCCAGCTTTATGGATAAACATCCTCCCTGGCTTCCATATTGTCCCAGGTTTTATGGATAGGAAAAAAATCAAAGGTGGTTTATGATTTGAAACAGCCTCGAGTTGGTTTGGGTTGTTTTATGTCCACTTATGTTAATCAAGGGGGAGGTTTGGGATTTATTCCAAGAGAGGTTTTGGTGACATTTGAGGTATTGGATGGTGTTATCCATGAGGGAATCCAGAGGGATTCTGGGAAGTGGCAAGTTAACAGAGAAGTTCTGGAGTTTTGAGCAGGACATGGATATTTTTTCCCACCTGAGAGCCACTTTGTGAACTTCCCGGGCGCCTGTGGCGCCGCTTGATGTTTGTGTCACCCTCGGATCCAGAGGAGCTCCTTGGAGGGGCTGGAAAATCTTTGGCTCCAAATGAAGCTCCGATGGAAAGCGCTGCTCCCGGGGTGCCTCTTCCCGTGTTCCTTGGGGCGGGAAGCAGATCCCGCAGGCACCTCCCGTGTGATGTCTGTGCCCAGCAGGAAGGGAAAAAACTGGAGACAAAGGAGAAGAGGAGGTCTGCCAAGTGCTGCTCCTCTGGCTCTCCCCAGCCTCAAATTGCTCGGAGACATGGCATCAGCTCCATAGATTCCTAGGAGCCACCACCCTGAAGGAAGCACTTTTCTTCCCCTAAGAGCCGAGGGATGTCTGGGGACTTTCCTGCTGCTTCTGGGACTCGCACAGGTACATCAAGAGGAGAAAATCAGCCTGGAGAAGCCTCTTCCTGAGGTTTGTGCTGAGCTTGGAGGAAGATTTTGCTTAGCTGCTTGGCTTTTATCCTCGAGGATGTTTAGCCCCCTCTGGAAGATTCATTCCTTGGGCTGGAGCTGGTGGGAGGAGGAGTTGGGCAGACACGGGGGACAGCACGTGTTGAGTTCCTGGAGAAAAACGGCTGGAACGTGTAATCCCAGAAATAAGGAATAAGGATCTAAATAAGAAATAAGGATCTAAAGCTGTCCCAAAGGGACATGATGAAGGGCCTGGAGGGGAGAAACCTGGAGAAGAGGAGACTGCGGGAAGAATCATTGGAATCTTGAGTTTCCTCAGGAGTGGCAGCTCCAGTGTCTGCTCTCTGTGACCATGGCCAGGACCTGAGGGAATGGCTGGAAATGTGTTAGGGAAGGTTTATGTTGGATATCAGGAAAGAGTTCTTCCTCCAGAGGGTGTTTGGGTGCTGGGACAGGATCCCCAGGGAATGGTCATGGCCCCAAGGCTCCCAGAGCCATTGGAAAGGGCTCTCTGGCACAGGGTGAGATTTTTGGGATAGCCTGTGCAGGGCCAGATGTTGGACTCGATCCTTGTGATTTCCTTCCAACTCAGGATATCCTATGCATCCAGAGGGTGTTTTGGCTGGTGGAAAAATGCCTTTGACCCTTAAGTCTATTCCACATCAGGCACAACTATCCAAGGAATATTTTAACAGGAGATTCAGTTGTTTTCTGCCTTGAACACCTTAAACCCATGGTAAAATCACCACCTGCTCAGCTATTTTCTCCTCGAGCCCATCTTTTCTATGAGCATCTGATTCCCAAGTTCTCAGCTTTTTTCCCCCTCCTGTTAATTATTATAATTACTTCTAAAACCTGGCCCCTGATTAGGCACTAGGTGGACACGGTGGCTGGGTTTTATTGCAGAACCTGCTCCTGCTCAAGGAGTTATTTTTGCTGAAGGCTTCCCTGGAATTGCTGAGTCAAGACAATGCTTTGATGGGATAAACATCTTCCTGCTCCCTTCTGTTCAGACCCTGGAGCCTCATTTGCCTGAGTAAAGACGTTGAGTTTCTTGGAATGCAGCTCCTGTTAAAGGAGCCCTGGAGCAAACACTGCAAGCTCTTGCTGTAATTTAAGAGTTTATCCCAAATCCATGAACCATGGACCCAAATTTGGGGGCTGAAAGTTGCTTCCGTATCTTGACCATGTCTCTCCCAAGACCTGCAGGTGGGTTTGAATTCCCACTGACCTTGGAGCTGGTCAGTACTTTCCTCATGGAGACACCACCTCGGAGCCACTGCTGGTCACCTGCTCCTAATGTGGCTTTTTCAGAAGGGTTTGGCCAAAAGGTCAGCGCTCAACTGCTCAACGGAGCCATTCCTGATGGATGCGCGGAGAGGCTTCCAGGGGGAGCGTTTGGGGTTTACACAGAAATATAGTCGCTCATCCGACTGAATCGTTAATGCCTGTTGCCCGCGGAGACTAATTAAGGAGAGCTGCAGCTGTTTTGGGAAGCACTTTGTGGGGATTACGCGGGCTGGAGGAGCTCTCGGAGTGTGAAACATTAGGAAAGGCGTTTTGTGCCGCTGCGCTCCGAGGAGTTAAGGGAAGGGGGGGGTTGTGGGGACAGAGTTTTCCAAATTGTTTTCTTGGAGACGGTTTGTGTTTGGCCAAACAACGGGATGTGAGCGGTGACAGCCCGGCTTCGGTGTGGACACGTCAGGAACCATGGGAGAGAAAGGTTAATAGAGTGTCCCTGCTGCCTTTCCCTAAAATCCTGCTGCCTTTTCCACGTGCTCCTGTGGGAATTGAGGCAGCTGGGGGGGTTGGTGCTTTCCTCTGTCATGTTGGTGGCTCTGAAGAGCTCACCCAAAGACCTTGGGTTTGTTATTATCCAGAGAAGGGAGTGGAGCTGGGAAGGGTCTGGAGCACCAGGAGCAGCTGAGGGAGCTGAGGGGGCTGAGCCTGGAGAAAGGGAGGCTCAGGAGGGACCTTCTGGCTCTCTACAACATCCTGCTCCAAGCCCCATGTCCAACCTGGACTTCAACACTTCCAGGGATGGGGCAGCCACAGCTTCTCTGGGAATTCCATCCCAGCCCCTCCCCACCCTCCCAGGAAAGAATTTTTTCCCAATATCCTGTCTAACCCTGCCCTCTGGCAGTGGAAACCCTCTACCCCATCGTGCTAAAATTGTGCAATACAAGATTTCCTTTATTCCTCCTTCTGAATTTTCCGGTGGTTTTATTTGGTCATTTAATTTATGTATCTTCATTTACATAAGATCAAGTTTTCCTGCACATGGGACATAAATTCTCCAAGACCATGGATCACTTGGGGTTATTGTAAAAGAAAATATACGGACACTTTGTAAAACCTTGTACCTGGTTTTGTGGAACTCCCGAGTCATCCTGGAAATCTTTGATTCCTTGGTCATAAACCCTCCTGAAGGATTTGCTGTACTGGATTAAATCCTGAGGAATTGAAACAACCAGTTCATGGGTCTTCTGGGAGCCAACGGGAAAACTTTGGGGAGGCATTACTGCAGTTGAGATTCAGGCTGGGAGTCTGGCTGTTCACACTCCCAGTGGCATGTGCAGAATCCCTGGAGCTCCAGGGATTACGGCTTTATGGTTCACACGTGGGATTTGCTGTGAGCTCCTGGTTCTTTTTATAGAGAATCTATTCCGGGGGGATTTCGGAGAGGGAATTTCTGACCTTTGGACAAGAAGCCATCAAGCTGTGAACCAGCAGGAAATCCAAAGTGATTTAGCCCATGGTCCTTTTTAAAATCCAGCTGTTTCCTGGTTTAGGATGTTGTTTGTTGGGTGATTGTTGTTGGCAGGAGCTGGAGCTGTGCTGAGGCAGGGTCTTGGTGCCCTTGCCTTATGTCTTCATGGAATCAGGGAAAGGTTTGGGCGGGAAGGGATCTTTCAAGACCATCTCATTCCATCCCCTGCCAAGGGCAGGGACACCTTCCACTATCCCAGGGTGCTCCAAGCCCAATCCAGCCTGGCCTTGGACACTTCCAGGAATGAGGCAGCCACAGCTTCTCTGGAAAACCTGTGCCTCACCACCCTCACAGAGAATTCCTTCCCAATATCCCATCTAACTCTGCCCTCTGGCAGTGGAAAGCAATTCCCCCTTGTCCTGTCCCTCCATCCCTTGTCCCAGGTCCCTCTCCAGCTCTCCTGCAGCCCCTTCAGGCACTGGAAGGGGCTCCAAGGTCTCCCTGGATCCTTCTTTTCCCCAGGCTTGCCTTTTCCAGCTCTCCCAGCCTGACTCCAGAGCAAAGGGCCTCCAGCTCTTGGACCATGGTGATGGAATCTCCATCCCTGGAAGTGTTGAAGAAATGTGTGGATGTGGCACTTGGGGGTGTAGTTTAGTGGTGAACGTGGCAATGCTGAGTTAACAGTTGGACTTGGATGTATTTTCCAGTCACAACAATTCCATGATTCTGGGTTTATCTTCCCTCCATCATCCCTTCTGGGTCAGGGGGCATGAACCGGCCTCCCACGTGGCTTGTGAGATGTATGGAATTCTGCTGGACTCATACCCAGAGGATTTATTTGGAGGAGGTGGTGAACTGTAGCTGTTTCTCCCTCTAAAATATATATTTGGTTTAATAACAAGCAAGAGCATGTGCCCTTTTCCCTGACACTATGGATAACCCTGGAGTGCTGTCAATAAAAAGATTCCCTGAAAGCTTCGTAAAGAAAATGAAAATTTATCAAATATTCCCCCCCCCCTCCCCAGTGTGGAGCAGCTCTTCAGATGTGGAGGCTGGAAAAGTGAGATTTGTTCTTGTTTCCCTCTCTCACACTGACACCCCTGGGCGATCCTGATAATGTGACAAAGGGAATGCTCTGCTCACCTATCACTCAGCCTTTGGAAAATTAATTTTTTGTTGGAATAGAATCCAGGTGCCCCCAGAAGTTTAGAGTCACAGGAAAAGATTGAAGGAAATTGATTTGGGTTGAAAGAGACTTTAAAGATCATCTCATTCCAGCTGTCTTCGGTGGGCAGGGACACCTTCCATGAGTCCAGGTTGCTCCAAGCCCATTCCAACCTGGCCTTGGCCAGATGCCGTTTCCTTCAAGCTATGCTGTTGGAGAGGCACATGCTCCAACATGGGGTGGCACATGCTCCAGGATGATGCTCAGGGATGCAGGGCTAGAAACCTGAATGTAAAGCTCTGGATCAGAGGGTAGAGATGAAATTATGGACATTTTGGGTAAAAGAGCTTTTGCTTTCCACCAAAAATAGATTTTTTTTCTTTGTTTTGTTCCCTTCTTTATTAGTAGGCTTGGATTTAGCAGAGTTGATTGGAATCAGGTGACTTGGAGGTCTGATATTTCCTTATTAAGATATTATTGACCTCAGGAGCTGAAGAGCCACCAGTGCCAAAGCTTTCTTCTTTTCCCTTTCCTAAAAAAAAGTGATGCGGGCTCGTCTTTATGCCTTTATGCTTCAAAACCATGGCTGAAAGGAATCATGGAATATCCTGAGTTGGAAAGGGCCCACACAAGTCATCCAGTCCAACTCCTGGCCCTGCACAGGACACCCCGTGAATTCCACCATGTGCCTGAGAGGACCTTGATTCAAAATTATTCCAGTCTTGTGGTGTGGTGCTTACTTGGGATTTTCTAAGGAGGATTGGCTCTCCTGCGCCATCCAGGTAGCCAGTGGGAAGTTCCTTCTTGTAATCCTGTTTTCCACATCATAAATTTCAGTGGCCCTGGTCCCCATGTGGATTTGATCCAAGAGAAAGTCTTGGCATTGTGTTTCCATGATTTAAGCTCCCTCTCACTGCACCCCATCCTGAAGAGGACGTTTTTTAGGATCAGACCTAAGAGAAAATTCCATCTCTGGTGCACAAATGGTGGTTTGGGGTCATCTGGTCCCATTTAAGCCCTAGTGGTCAATTCCTTAAGTTCTGCCGATGGAATAGGATGGTGGGTAGGGTTTGGGTGCCTCTTGGTGCCATTCAACCCCATGCTGATCATGGAATGCCGTTGGATTCTTTCTCCTCCAGCACAGCTGAAGCCGTGGTCTTTGGGGAGGTGGGAGAAGTGGATGAGTGCCAAACCCATCCAGCTGGATCACCCAAATGGGCAATCCAAGGAAATCAACCACATGCCCTGATGCTCATGCACAGCTTAGGCTGTGAAATTCCTTATTTATAGGAACTTAACGGATCCTGTAACAGCTTCAAGCAGATGAACACATTTCTTTAAAGCAACAGCAACATTTTTCCTCCTCGAGGGGGAAAGTTTTAACTGAAAGAGGGAAGATTTAGAGCAGAAATAAGGAAGGAATTCTTCCCTGGGAGGGTGGGGGGGCCCTGGCACAGATTGCCCCGAGGAGTTGTGGCTGCCCCATCCCTGGGAGTGTCCAAGGCCAGGTTGGACAGGGCTCTGAGCAACCTGGGATAGTGGAAGGTGTCCCTGCCCATGGTAGGGCTTCAGAACTGGATAATCTTCAAGGTCTCTTCCCACCCAAACCATTCTGGGATAATCTGAAGTTGCTTTGAAGGGAAAGAGCTGGGATAGAAACAGCACTGAAAAGACCGCACGCGTTTTCCTCTTCTTCCCTCCCATCCATCCCGAGCTTTGTCGAGCGATGGATAAAAAGGGGGGAAAAAAAACAACCAACCCACCCACAATAATCTATAGCAACTGTCAGCCAGCAAACTACTCCCATTTCATAGGGATAGGTTGGATGTCAGCGCGGGATCGATGGCTCTCGCGCCGTAATTATAAAAACTCGTGGGTTGTGTTGCTTGAGTGAGTTTGGGAAGAGTAGGGTCTCAATCTTCCCTCTAATGGGGCTTTGGCAGTCGGTGGCGCAGCGGCTTCGTCTTAGTCTGACAGTGTTGTCATTAAACACCAGGTAGCGTGGAACAACAGGGAACACGGCTCCGGAGCGGCCGGGAACACGCGGCTTTGACAGGAGTGATTTGTCATCGAGGAGCTGCCCAAACTCCTGAGCCTGGAATACGGGCGGCTGCTTAAAGTGACTTATTGCCCCTGTCGGCGGCTGCAGTTGTGATTTGATAATCGGTAAATGTTTGTCAAAGATGAATTCCCTCCCTGATGCAGTGCAGTGCTGGAAAAGCAAATGAAAAGCAGGGGGAAAGAACATATTGGATGGATTAAAGACTAGGGCAGGATAAGGGTGATGGAAACAACAGGTTTCCCTTTAACTTGGCTTCCTTCCTTCAGGGAGGTGAAGTGTTGAGGTTTGGGATACTGAGATGGGGACTGACTGTCAACACGGGTGCTGGGGGACTGGGAGTGCTGAAACATTAACTCAATTTCAGGGGAAATTTCTTCATGGAAAGGGTTGTTCAGCATTGGAAGGGGCTGCCCAGAGAGGTGGTGGAGTCCCCATCCCTAGAGGTGTTCGAGGAATAACTGGATGTGGCACTCAGGGCTCTGGTCTGGGTGACAAGGTGAGGATCGATCACAAATTGGACTCGGATGATCTTGGAGGTCTTTCCCAACCTTAATGGTTTTGTGATTATAAGAAGTAGTTTTTTTCCCAGATTTCAAGGATCCTGGAGCTGTGCTTGATCTTGAGGGACTGTAGACTGATGTGGAGCAATGGTTCTCCTTTTCTTAAGCACATGGAATCATGGAATGGTTTGAGTTGGAAGAGACCTTAAAGATCATCTCATTCCAACCCCACATTCCATGGTCAGGGAACCATTGTGGTGTGTCTGACTTCAGCTCCGTTGCCTTCTGTCTGGGAGGTTTCGAGAGTGGTTTTTTGCTAAGGAAAACAATGTCCTGGTTCTTTCTTTCCATGGACGTGATACTTTTCTGGGTTTTTGGCAAATAGTTTCCTTGGTAAACCCTTGTGTGCCTACTCAGTGGTTACAACATGTAGTTGAATCCCTTTGTTTCTCGTAGGGATGGATTTTGAGCCTGTCCATCGCCTGCTTTATATCAAAGTTTAGAAAGGAGAACTAAAAGGATCTTAATGAACCTTCTGCCTGCAAAAGTTTTCCTCCCATCTCCCTGAGTTTATCCAAGTTCCTCTGCTGAATGCCAGAGTCAGGTCAGGTTCTTTTTAAGTCGAAGCTTAGAAAGCTAAAAGCTGGCCTTCTGTTGGATAAGTGGCTTTGAGGGTGGGGAATACCTAAGAGATTCAAATTTTTCCTTGTTAAATTTAAATAAAATAAAATAAAATAAAAAAGTGAAGTCAATCCTAAAGCATGAATGCAAATGGAATTCCAGCCCCCCGAGCGCTCCCGTCGTTTCCCGAGGCAGAGCCACCTCTCCCCGTGCCACGGTGAGGCGTGAACACGAGATCCCTGAACCCATTTGATTATAGCCGGGGTTTTTCTGGTGTCTGAAGTGCTGGAAACGATCAAGAGCAGGAAAAGTGGAGTGATTTATTAGACTCATAAAAATTCATACTTTGTTATTCCAGTTGTCTTCCATCTGCAGCTTGTTAGAACGAGCACCCCTGGCAGCTCCTGCCGCGAGGCCGGGGGGAGGAGGGCATTTATCAGCTTTCCTCCTGCCATCTCGCTCTCATTTAGAGGAATGGATCCAGCTCCTGGAAACACATTAATAATCATTCATCGAGGGAAGGGGGGAAGGAAAACCCACCACCCTCTTTTGTTATAATAATAAGGGTTGTGTTTGAACAAGGGCCGATGCTCCAGAGACCCATTCAGGCGCTTTAACATGGGCCGGAGCTGGGAATACGGTGTTCAGAGCCTTTAGTGTGACCTCCTCTTGCCAATCCAGGTGGATAACGTGGGGTCTCCTCATCCTTGGAAGGCTCTTCTGCTCCTGTGATGTTTGGAAGGGCCATCCTGGGGCTTTTTGGCAGTGGGGATGGGGATGTGACAGAGCTAGTGAGGTTGCTGGATTTACTGGGAGGTTGGTGATGTGTCCTCCTGTCCCCACCGAGACCTTGTTGGACACCTCTGTTTCTGCCTCTCTCCGTATTTTGGGATTGGAGGGAATAAACCAAGATATTTGCTGGCGTTTCTGTTGTAGTTGGAATATTGGTTTTGGAATTGTAGGGCTGAGTCAAAGGCATGGTTCTTCCCCTTATTTTCTATGGCTTCCCAAATCACCTGGCTCCAGGGGCTGGCGGGACTGAAGTGACCCAAACCCCTTTGGAAAACGATACGGATTGTTCTTGCGTGTATAAATGTAGGATGGCTTCGGTTGGGAAAGACCTCTGAGATCCTCGAGTCCCAACCGTTCCCCCACCACTGCCAGGGCTACCACTAATCCACGTCCCCAAATGCCACATCCACACATTCTTGAACACTTCCAGGGATGGTATTCCACAAAGAATGGGAAGGGTCTGGAGCAGCAGGAGCAGCTGAGGGTGCTGGAGGGGTTCCGCCTGGAGAAAAGGAGGCTCAGGGGGGACCTTCTGGCTCTGCACAACTCCCTGACAGGAGGGTGCAGCCAGATGGGGGTCGGGCTCAAGGGAAAGGACAAGATGAAATGACCTCAAGTTGTGCCAGGAATGATTTAGTTTGGATATTGGAGAAAAAAATTCTTCATGGAAAGGTGGTCAGGTGTTGGAATAGGCTCCCTTGGCAGTGGTGGAGTTACCATCCCTAGAAGAGTTCAAAAAATGCGTGGATGTGGCACTTGGGGACATGGTTTAGCAGTGGCCTTCGCACTGCTGAGGAAACAGTTAGACTCAATGATCTTGGTGCTCTTTTCTTTTCAAACGAAACCATTCCATGATTCCATGCTGGATGTTGTGGCATCCTGGGAACACCCAAACCTCAATGACACCACATCCACTAAACCAGATCCACTAAAATCCATCCTGTGCAGCATCCCAGCTGCAGATGAAAATTGGGATTGCACCAGTGGGCTGGAAAGGGAGTACAGGTCCTCAGCCTTTTGAGAGGCTGATCCTGAGTGTCTCTTGCAGCAGCATTTTTCCAGGGAATTTCTTGGAGCTCTGTGATTTTCATGTTTTCTGCTTTTCTTTCTGCTTCTTTCCTGTCACGCTCACTGCCAGTGTTTCCTCGCTGTTGGATTTCTCCTGGCTGTGCCATCCCCAGCTTTTCCAGATGCTCTTCTCCTCGCTCCCCTTCTTTCTTCTCAACAGCTCAGACATCACTTTGTTCCCTCATGACATCTCCACGCATCGTGGTGCTTTCCTAAACATTTGGATTTTTGAAAGGCTCTAATAAGGTCTGCCTGGAACCTTCCCTTCTCCAGGCTGGACATTCCCAGCTGTCCCAGCTGTCTCCAGAGCAGAGAGGCTCCAGCCCTTGGAGCATCTCCTCTGGACCTTCTATAGCAGCTCCAAATCCTTCTGCTGTTGGACCCCAGAGCTGGATGTAGAATTGCAGGTAGGGTCTCACCTGAGCAGAGCAGAGGGGCAGAATCCCTCCCTTTCCTGCTGCTGGAATTTTTCTCTTCAAGTTGGGTGATGTTTTCCCACTCTGTATTTCCTGGAAACAAAAGTTCTGTATTTTTCACCTAAACCCAGGAATTTTGGATGCAGACCCAGACCCATGGAATTTATTTGAGCAGGATATGTGGATTTGCCCAGAGGGGTTGTGAATCCTCATCCCTGGAAGTGTCCAAGGCCATGTTGTGAGGGTTTTGGAATAAAGTGGTCTTAAAGGCCTCTTCCAAGCCAAACAATTCCATGAATTTAATACTTTGCCTGATAAAATGAGTGTTTCCTTACAGTTCATCTCCAAGTGCCAGTGCCCAATGCAGCCTTGCTCCTGGTGGATTCCATGAACTTCCTCTTTTCCTGTGGTCTGACTGACATAACGGAATTAGCCAAGCAGATTTGGTATTAATTTCCCAAATATTCCCAGCTGAAAGCAGCTGCCATGCTAAGCAAATTTTCCAATGGGTTTGGAGCTCTCTAAAATGTTTCACCTCCAAATCCCGCCCTTCTCCCGTCCTCTCAAAATGTGACAACAAGAGCAGCTGTTGTGCTCCGGGTCCCAGGTAAAGCAGTTTGGATCAATTGGATTTATTTCCTATTAAGCAGCAGTTCATGATCATAAAGCATCGTTTACACGCTGGCATAAAGGGCCGTCGCTCTTGAAAGAGCTCGGAACTGAATGAGTGTGAAAATTAAATTCCCCTCTTAAACCCAAGGATGGTCCTTTTGGAAGCTGATTCCAGTCGCAACATAATTAACCTCTTGCTGTGCCATTCTGTGGGAACATATTGAACCTGCTCCGGGATAATCATCCCTAATACTGGTGTCTGCTTTCACACTGAATTCCTAACAGCATTACAGTAATCCCAAAGCTTTTGTTAACTCCAGGGACTTGGCCAAGTTGGCAGCCAGGACAAAAGGTGTTGGAGCCGTGTGGCTCAGGGGTGATGCTTTCCAGGTGTGGTGGGACGGGAAACACCAGAACCATTTGCTTTTGGGTGGAGGAGCTGTAGTGGAACTTTATTCAGGTTTCCCATGGATTTATCCCTGTTGAGGGTCATTTCCATATGCTTGGAGCAACCTGGTCTAGTGGAAGGTGTCCCTGCCCATAGCAGATGGTTGGAACTGAATGCTGTTAAAGGTCCCTTCCAACCCAAACCATTCCATGATTCTTGTTTTAGCCCAACTTCTCTCCATTTTTTCCTCCATTGCTCTTCCCTTCCCATCCACAGTTTTTCTCATCCACGGAAGCAATCCAGGTGTTGGGGATAATCCCCAGAAGGTTTGGGTGTATTTCCACCTCTGCACCCAATGATGAGCTGAAGTCTAAGACTGGAGAAGAGAAGGATTCAGGGAGACCTTTGAGCCCCTTCCAGTGCCTGAAGGGGCTCCAAGAGAACCAGAGAGGAACTTCGGACAAGCGAATGGGGTGACAGGGCAAGAGAGAATTGCTTCCCAGAATTGCCAGAGGGCAGGGACACATGGGATATTGGGAAGGAATTCTTCCCTGTGAGGGTGATGAGGGGCTGGAATGGAATTCCCAGAGAAGCTATGGCTGCTCCATCCCTGGAAGTGTCCAAGGCCAGCTTGGATGGGGCTTGGAGCAACCTGGCTCTCAGTTGATGTGAAGGGCAGTGATTGGGATTCCCAATCCCTGTAATCTGCTGTTGCAGTGGGAGTGAGGCTGATCCGTCCTGGCCATCAGAGTTTCCTGTGGCGCTTCTGCTGTTGAGGTTGCTTCTGGCTTCAAACTCCTCTGCTGCCCCCAAATTTGCCCTTGGACCTTCTTCCTGAAATCCTGAAATAGCTCCTTCATCCATGAGGTGGGAGACAGTGCGGAATGATCAGATCCATTAGGAAATGGTCTTCCAGGGATTTTACAAGCAGCAGATGTGGGGGCCTCATTCCATGCCTTGGCATTGGTCATCCCAAAACCCACATGATGGAAGCCAGCAGCAAATTGTTTTGAGTCAGGGATGCCTTTTCCCATGGAAAAGAGGGAAGTTTGATCCCATACCATCCCAGGTCATCACTGGATGTGTGTGATGGTCCTGCTGCAGCCTGGGATATCTTTAGTTGAGTGTCCTCTTCCTTCTGGAATTTGAGGGTAACAGTGGGTTTTGCTGAATCTTCCCTTCCTGACCTGGAGCAAATCCCATGGCGAGGGATTCATCTTCCTTTTGGGAAGGGTTTGCTTCCAGAAAACCCTTTGGCAGAGATTTCAGTTCTTTTTGGAGCTGCTTTGGGTTCCAAGTGGGAGTTTTTTACCCCCTGTCAGCAGCTGGGACGTGCTGGTGGCTCTTTCACACGTGTCCTAATAGTCCTTAACCCTTTTATTTTCTTCCCTCTTGCCTGTTTGGAAAGAGCAATTTGGTTTTATCAGAGGTTTTTGTTCTCTGCTTTGCGTTTTTCCTTGGGGTAGTTCTGCTGCATCCCTTTAATCTCTGAGGTTTTCCCCAGCGCTGGGGACGATCCTGGCAGCATATCCACGGTTCAGCTTCTGCTCCCCAATTTGCATTCGTCCCTGCTCCCATCTCACTTCCAAGTGCTGGAAGATCTATGTACCTGTCACTCACTGCTTCCTGTCTTGCCTCTGATCGGGATTAATGGCACAGCTCGGCACTGAGATAGAGATGCACGGGAAGGGTCGTGGTGGCCAAGGATTGATAATGGGCGACCTTGTGGCACCCAGGTCATGGCTTAATTTAGTTCTTTTCCCCATTCCTGTACCCGTACAGGAAGCTTTTCTATCCCATACCCTGTTCCTAAAGCAGCAGTAATCTCTTGGATTTGGGAATCTGCCCTCCTGAAGTTCCCCTTGCTTATTCAACTTCCTTTTTCCCGTCAGTGTCTGGACAGGATTTACTCCACCATTATTGTGGCTTCCCTAATCCATCCTGAGCAGCATCATCTTCCTCTTGCCTCACGGATTTAGAATCACAGACTCATGGAATAATCATTAAGGTTGGAAAAGAGCTCTGAGGTCATCAAGTCCAAATGTTAACACTTCCAAGGCCACCACTAAACTCTGTCCCCAAGTGCCACATCAACACGGCTTTTTGGGACGTTTCACTAGACCAGGTTGCTCCAAGCCTCATCCAGTCCATGGATGAAGCAGGCACAACTTCTCTGAGCAACCTGTGCCAGGGCCTCTCCACCCTCACATGGAAGAATTCCTTCCCAATATTCCATCTAACCCTGCCCTCTGGCCGTGGGAAGCCATTCCCCCTCATCCTGTCACTCTAGGACCTTGTCCAAAGTATTTTCCCACCTTTCTTTTAAGCCTCCTTTAAAAGAAGGTTTCTCCAGACCCTTCTCCAGGTGAAATATTCCAGGTGCAAACTCTTTTTATGCCCTCCCTCCTTCAACTTCCCCAGGGCATCAATTCCTGGTACTTCTCTCAGGAAAATAAGAGAAGAACTAAGGACCCTTGCATCCAACCCCTTTCCTAAGGGATGCCTTTGCTGGTGGCTCCTGGATCCTACCTGCTTGAAGCACCCTGGTAAGAGATTTTGGCAATAAATTCCCCATCTCAAGGTCATCATTGGACAAGAGGAAACAGTTTTAAGTTGTACCAGAGGAAGTCTTGTTTGGATATTAGGAAAGATTTCTTCACTGAAGGGATGCTTGGGCTGCCCAGGGAAGTGGTGGAATCATCATTCCTTGAGGGATTTAAAAGCCGCGTGGATGTGGCACTTGGGGACATCATTTAGTGATGAACTTGGCAGCCCTGAGTTGATGACCTTAGAGGTCTTTTCCAACCTTAACAATTCTACATTTAGAGTTTACACCAGGATTTTTTTTTTTTCGCCTGGGAACAGGAGGCGTGAGTGGTGCCCGCGGGATTCGCGGCTCCACAGAAAGCCCCGAGCTCAGCAGCGCGCGGCCCTGGCTGATAAATGATGCTCATATCCCATTCGAATATGATGCAAGCAGTTTTTTTGTAGTTTGTCTTCCATGGCGGTAGTAAAGTTTTTAATTAGGAAAGCTAATGAGATCGATTAGTCATTAGAAGTGACCTCTGGATCGCGGCGAGGAGTGGGGATGTGTGTGCCGGGCTGATAACGGGGGACGCTGGGGTATTGTTTGTAATAAAAGCGTGAAGTGTTTGATTTGAGTGAAATGTGCCACGGGGAATACATCACGCGGAGAGGAAAAAATTACAACCCTGGGAGCCTGTAATGAAGGGAATTAAACCAACATCCTGTCTAAATAACATGATTATCTACACAAAACCCCTCAGCTAGCAAGTAATAATAGAAAACGGAGCTCTTCGGAGAGGCTCTTTGAGGAGGTGGTTAATGCCGGAGTCGCGCATCAGGCACTTTCCAAGGAGCAGTTTCGGAATGAATACACCATCCAATTACCTCTGGGAATAGAGTTTACCAGGTGCCAGCTTGTTTTGGGGAAGGAGGAGGAGGAGGGGGATGCCTGCAATAATTCGGGATCTCTCTTTCTTGTCAGGCAGGAGTTTGATGCAATTCTGGGTTGATTGGTGGCAGCTCAAGCTTGTGTGAGGGCAAAAAACTGTTAATTATGTATTCAGCAAATTCCCAGCTTAGTTATTCTGTGAGGTTGGAGTGGAGGAGGGAAAGGGGCAACTTGTGCTGCTGCTGGTTGGGGAGGACGTGGGATTGTGGCTCTCATCCCTTCCCTGGTGGGATGGAAGTGCTTTGGGTACGTGGTTGGTGCTGTATCCATGAGAGGTTGGGTGTGTCCACATGTTCTGCATGACAAAACTGATGGAAGGCAGATTTAGGTGGGGTACTAGGGAGCAATTCTTCCCTGAAAGTGTGGTGAGACCCTGGCAGACATTGCCCAGAGAAGCTGTGGCTGCTCCATCCCTGGATGTGTCCAAGGCCAGGTTGGACAGGGTTTGGAGCAACCTGGGATAGTGAAAGATGTCCTTGCCCATGGCAATGGGTTGAACTGGGTGGTCTTCAAGGTCCCTTCCAACCCAAACCATTCCATGAGTCCATGATTTCAGGACAGTCCCACCATCACCATAGCTGGGATTCTGTGTGTGTGGTGTTGGTCCCTGCAGGGGTTAGCACCTCTGTTCTTTTGTTGTCCCCATTTTCCTGTCCTAAATACAGTTCCCTAAAGGAAAAAACTCCCAAGTTTGCTGGTACTTGGGAGCAATTTTAATTGTAATTAGAGTTTCAATCTTGCAAAGGCTTTAAAAACCCCCGCAGAGGTTTGGTCACTGCACTGAAGAATTTGATCTGCTACAAAAAAAAATCCTGAGACAGGGAAAGAGCAGTGAGATCCCATTTGCTTTCCATGTTCTTTCCTCTCTCCCTTCTTGCCTCACCTCTAAAGTGACCTCTGAAATGCCTCACCTCTAAAGTGGCTGCAGTTCCTCCAGTCATTGAATCATCAGATGGTTTCTACTGGAAGAGAACTTGGAAGATCCTTTAGTTCCATGATTTATCCCATGGGCTCAGATTGCGGAACATTGTGAGCGTCATCTTTACCACAAAAAATTCCAATGATTTTTCTGTCATGGCAGAGCCTGGTTTTTGCCTTTTTCCATCACCAGGGGTTATTTCATTCTGAATTTCTGAATGGAAATTTGTGTTGCCTGATCCCTCCCAAAGCCAACACAAGTCATCAACTTGCTGGGAATGCTCAAGAAGGGAAATATTCCCTGTATGAAACTGTAAAGCTGTGAATTGATGTTGCCACTATTTCAGGGCAATGGGGGAGCTGTTCCCTTCTTTCTAGGGAATGATGTCAGCTCTAAAATGTATTTCCTTATTTTTCCTAGTTTACCTGGGAATCCACCTTATTCTCCCTCCTCTCACAGAGATAAACATGGGGATGGGTCGAATGTTTTCCATGGAAATAATGCTCCAACTTCTCCCCTCCCAACCTCTCCATAATTTTAATGAGAGGTTCTCCAAGAAAAACAGCCGGGCCTTTAAATCAGTTATAAAACCCAGAGACCGAGGCTCAGCATGGAGTGTCAGCTTTAATTATCTGGGCAGTTACAGCTGTATGTTATAAAAGTCGGCCAATTAGGTGCATTCCTGAAAGCTTGGGGAAAAAAAAAAAAAAAAAACAGCTCGTGGAGAAAAACCACAGTCAAACGTAGAAATGTTAATTGCACTAAACATTCTGCAGAATAACCCGGGATGTAGATCATCCTGCAACATAGAGAATCTGGGAATGGGTAGGGTTGGAAGGGAGCTTAAAGCTCATCCAATTCCCTGTACATGGAAGGGACCTTCCATTATCCCAGGTTGCTCCAAGTCTTGTCCAATCTGGCCTTCAACACCTCAGGGGATGAAAGATATGAAAATGCCAAGGATTAAAGGCATACATTTATTTCCAGCATGGATGTTGGGATCAAGGTGTTGTTGAATCCATGATTCCTGTGGTAGGGTTTTGCTGATGGGCTGGTGAAACCCAAGCACATCAAGACCTTTCTGTTGCCATCAGCTGTACTGGTCCCATTCCTGAAATTTCACCCCTTTTTTCAGGCGCTAAAATGTTGGATGTAGGACTTAAGTTGGATGTGGGACCAACGACCATTGAACTTGATGATCTTAAAGGCCTTTTCCAACCTTAAAAATTCCATGATTCTGTGAGAATGTTGGTGAGATCCCTCCTGTGCCCATCCACACCTGAATTTCAGGACTGTTTTTCCATGTTTTTTCTCTTAGGATCCAACTTCCACTTCGTAAGGAGCCCCCCAGCCAACAAGGTGATAAAGACACGCTACAGGATCGTGAAGAAGAATGTGGTGTCTCCAGTCTTATCATCCTTCACCAGCCCCATTCCCACCTGGAAGACCAGGCGCCCTGTGACATCCAGGTAATTCTTTCATCCCTGGAATGCAGCTGGTTGGGATGTAGGAGCCGTGGGAACTCCCACATCGGCTCCGTGTTTTTCTCTTGCATCTTCACTGTTTAATTTCTCTCTTTGTTTGGTCTACTCTGAGTTTATTGACTTAAAGTGTAAAATCATATTAGGAATTGTGTTATCCTGAGCTGGTGCCAACGGCTTACGCCTTTGGCTTCTTATGTATTCCCTCTTGGAATTAATTGTTTCCATGGAGCAGTTAAGTAAGCTGAAAAGAGGATGAATAAATGTGTGGATGTTGGTGATGAAGGGGAGCATGTTGAAAGCTCCAAACTTCCACTAGGATGTAGGTGCTATCCCAAACTCGTTTATTCCCAATTATCTGGATGGGTGAAGCATCTGGAAATATTTTGTCACTGCCTAGAGAAGGGAGGCACTGAAGGTGCCATAACCTTGTGTTGGAATATTCCTAAATCAATGGAGGTGGAGATGTTTCCAGGGAGCGTCTCAGAGGCCAAGACAAGACCCAGAGCTTGTGTAAAGCAGGAAGATCATTAAAATAATTGATTTTTTTAGAACAAGGTACAATTAGAAGCGATGGGTTTGGTGAAACTACAGATTTTGGCTATTTTTTTGGTCAGGAATAGCTTGTCCACCCACCGAAATGCCAGGATCCACGGGCAGTATTTTGGGCAAAGAGAGCCTGCTCTGCTCTTCTCCAGCTTTATTCTCCCTGCTCCAGGTGGTTTCCTCCAAAAGTCATTCCTCATCAATGCCCTGAGGATTGGTGGCTTTTATGGTAGAACTGTGGAGGGACAAAAATTATGGTGATTGTTTTTAAAGCCTGACTTTGCTTGATATTTCCCTTTAAAAGTGATGTTTGGGATTCCCAAATCGGTATCTGAAGGGAAGGTGGGTTTCGGAAGAGTTCAGGGTGATGAAGCAAAGTATGGGATAAACAGATTGGTAAAAAAGATTGGGTCAATTATTTTGTCTGTTTTCCAAGCTCTTGGTTGAGAAACTCCTCATCTCCTGTACTCTAGTGGTCTCAAAGTGTTTCTTCCAGTATGGGATCCTTTTGGGCTCATGGTCAACCTTGCCTGCACCACCTCGTCCTTTGTCTTCACATTCTACTTTTGCCTGTGGTATTTTCCCACTTGGGCATCATCCCTGAGATCCATAGATCTCCTTTTGTTCTAGTTTGCCACTTCCATTTGCACATCCTTGGGACCAAATTCCTGCATTTCCCTTTCCAGAAACAAAAAAACGTGTAGTTTTTTGCCTGCTCCATCATCCTGCAATTTCATGGAATCACAGGATGTTTGAGTAGGAAGAGACCTTTAAGATCCTTGAGTTCCAACCCCCTGCCATGGGCAGGCACACCTTCCACTACCCCAGGTTGCTCCAACCTGGCCTTGGACACTTCCAGGGATGAGGCAGCCACAGCTTCTCTGGGAAACCTGTGCCAGGGGCTTACCACCCTGGAAGTGTCCATGGCCAGGTTGGATTGGGGCTTGGAGCAACCTGGGATAGTGGAAGGTGTCCCTGCCCACGGCAGAAGGTTGAAACAAGACGATCTTGAAGGTCCCTCCCAACTCAAAAGATTCTGTGACTTTGAGCCTCAATTAATAGAAAACAACTCATCCTCCAGCTGTTTGGCTCAGCTTCTTCCCTCACACCTTGTTACTCCAGATCTGCATGGTGGATGGATGGAGGATCCATGCTGAGAATCAAGGCAGGGATAAGCTTCAGGCATGGAAGTCAGAGCAGGAACGTCTGGAATCTGTGAGGTGGCTCTTGCTCAACCCAGTGGTGATTTTCCAAGGAACGACCTCGTTCTGCCGCGATTGGCTGAGAGCTCCCACTTGTAGGATCATTTTCTCTGTATTAATCTCCGACTCCATTAAATTGCTGTAGTTTAGATCTTACAGCTGCTTGAGACAAATCTTGATAAAATGCCATCAGCAAATTAAAACAATTATGTTTTAAAGAAGCCATAAATCTCCATCTCCCAATTACCTTTGTTGGGGGTGATCAATCATCCGGCCTGTCTGGAGGAAGCACATGGCAAATGCTTCTCCTGGAGTTTTTACGGGATTTTTTGCTCCATCGTTCCTATCGTCATCTTGGATCTGTCACAAGCAACACACCAGGATCTGCTTTTTTCCTGATTTTCTTTGCTCTTCCCAAAGCAAGGAGAAGCTCTGGTGACGATGGGACACCCCTTTAGTCACCTCAGTTTTATTTCTCATACTGAGTAGTTAATTATTTTTAATATTTATATTTTTAATTTTAATAATTATAATGTTTTTATAATAATTTTATATTTTTAATATCCTCTTCCCATTAAGCCAGCAGTGGGATGTCAACTGGTGGTGCTGCCCTCCAGTGCTACTCCCAAACTGGTTCCCAACTGGCACTAAGGAGCAATTTCTTCCATGAAGTCCAGGTTTTTAGGTATCTGGAAGTAATGTGCCAGGGTTTTATTTTGCCAGGACATCCAGTATGTCGCCCTTTTTGCCAATAAATCCTCAAATCACCAGACTAAGATGAAAAGGGATGTGGCTTTGGGAAATGAGTGACAGGGAGAGTTGCTGGAGGTACATGATGTCAGTCCCTTGGGAATGAATTCCATCCTCCTCTTCATGCTGGGTTCCATAAAACTGGGCCCTGCTGCTGACTTTTCTTTGAGGCGATAGGTGGGAGTATATTTTAAATTAATTTTACTCCACTTTTTGTAATATTTTTGTTTTAAATAGATTTATAAGCAACTCGGGGCCTATTTCTCCAAATTTATGAAGATAATTTTCACTCTCTTGATAAGGTGAAATTTACACCTGCTATTTCCATATTAATTCACATTGCTAAGTGGATCTAATTTTCTTCCGTTCTTCTATCTGGTGAGTGTGGCCTTTCCTAATGCAATTTCCCCCTCACTAAATCACTGTGATCGGGAGTCATGATCGAGTTAAATTAACTTAAATTAATTTACTTAATAAGAGCTCCAGATCATTGTGAATGAGGTTAAGATTTATTGATTCTCCTTTTCACTCCTCCCCCTTATCTCCCGCGGCTTTGCTGGGAGCGCAGCTCACAAGGGCTGCGATTTGCTGGCCTTAAATTTTGGTTGCTTCTGGTGACATTGAGGTTGGTCATCCATTAAAAATCCTGGAGGGAGATGTGCTCTCTCCTCACAGCCTCCCTCTGCTGGGAAAGGGATGAGGGATTTGCCATGGAGGAGCTGGGATGGATGAAGTGTCATACTGAGATTTGGCAGTGATGGTTCTCCTGCTTCCAACCTCTTTCCATGGTCCATGTGGATGTGGCCACCAAAAAAAATGGGATGTCCACATGTCACAGACCTTGCACAGAGGCAGCAGAAGACTTCTGGGGTTGATGATCAGAGGGATGGAGCACCTTTCCTACAAGGAAATGCTTAGAAAATTGGGATTGTTCAGCGTGGAGAAGAGAAGCTTCAGGGTGAGCTCAGTGCAGCTTTTGAGTGCCTGAAGGGGCTGACAGGAAAGATGGAGAGGGAATTTTTGCAAGGAGTGACAGGACAAGGGGGAATGGCTTCCCACTGAAAATAGGTTTAACCCATTAGGTGTTAGATTGGATATCAGGAAGTTCTTCCCTGTGAGGGTGGTGAGGCCCTTACACAGGTTTCCCAGAGAAGCTGGATTCCCAAGGAAGTGGTCATGGTCCCAAAGCTCTCAGAGCTCAAGGAGCATTTGGACAACACTCTCAGGCATGGAGTGGGATTTTTGAGATGTCCTGTGCAGGACCAGGAGTTGGACTAGATGATCCTTGTGTATCCCTTCCAACTCAGAATATTCTAGGATTCTATAAACTCCTTCAGAAGAGTCCAGTCTCCCTCTGGAGAGACAGAACCACTTTTAAGACACATTTTTGGGAACAGAGTTGAGTTATAGTTGAGCTTATAGACCCCCAGTGGGGGAATGAAACACTGACCCACTTTGAAGAGTTTTCTTCTCAAATCCTGCTGCAAGTGTGCAAAACAAAAGTCACCTGTCTGCAAATAATGAGTTGTGTCTGGTACTGCTGGGGAAACTCTGATATTTCTTCCTGAAAACTTTGCGGCACCTCTTGAGGGAGAATCCTACCCCTCCAGCATTATAAATAAGTAAAGAACAAGATAATCCAACATTTGTCAGAGAAATGCCAGCTCAGGAGAAAGGAACTCGTCAGTGGAGGATTTGCTCATGTAGTTCTGTTTAGTTTTCTTTTTTCCTTTTATTTTCTTCTCCTTTGTTCTGTTCCATGGCCTGGAGCGCATTGAACAGATTAAGATGGAAGCAGTTGTCACCATCCCTGGGGGTGTTCAAGAAATGACTGGATGTGGCACTCAGTGCTCTGATCTGGTTGACAAGGTGGTGATTGGTCAAAGTTTGGACTTGATGGTCTTTTCCAGCCTAAATGATTCTGTGATACGTTGATGACAAGGATTTCTCCCCCAGGTTTCAAAGATCTGAAGCCTTTAGGGATTCGAGCTGAAAGATGAAGTGGGTGATGCAGGTTTTGAAGTGGGACTCAGCCACATTGGTGGGTGCAAGGGCCACTTCCCTGGGAAAGGGGAGATACAGCTGAGCATCCAAGAGGATGAACCACCATCTCTTCCAGTCATCCTCTGCAGGAGGTTGGGATATTGTGTTCCAGGTCAGTTGGACGCACCAACCTCCTTGTCCCATCCCTTCCTTTCCTTCACAGTGGGTGGTTTTGGGTTTCCAATTTTCTTTTGCTCCCTTAACAGCATCTTTTAGGCACCAATTGCCAACGGGCTGACCCAACTCATGATCCAGTTCAGAGAATCATGGAATGGTTTGGCTTAGAAGGGACCTTGGAAGGGCATCTGGTCCAACCCCCCTTCCATGGGCAGGGATGCCTTCCACTAGACCAGGTTTTTCCAATCCCTACCCAGCCTGGCCTTGAACACTTCCATGGGATGGGACCATTTCACGCAGCCCCTGTCATCCGTTCCCAGGGAAGCCTTCCTGATTTTCTTTTCCGTTTTTCTGGCATTCCTTGAGTGCTGTTACAAGTTTCCCTGCAGAAATTATTTCACCACCTTGGGACAAAAGGATTGTGTGGTGGGGAAGGGCACTTGGCTTTCCTGCTGTGGTAGATTATTTTCCATGTTATTCTGTAGTGGGTGGAGCCACAGGTGTCAGTCCTGGTGTGCTGTTAGTGTGTAATTAACCCTTTCTCCCTAAATCCATGGGAATCTGGTGAGGACGGGAATCTTGGTTACGGAATAGAGTCCCGTGTTTCCCATTGGATTCATTCCAGTTCCTGTGACTCATTCCCACAGAATGGTGTGGTTGACTTGCCATGGATGAAGTGAGTGCTAAAATTCAATATATCACCTCTCTTTTGGGGAGGAGAACGTATCCTTGGGAATTCCGGGGAAGCTTTCTCATCCTTTCCATCTTCCTCTTGTTGTGTTGGAGACTGGGCCAATCAGGGTCTGCACCGAGTCATCCACCATAGTCCCACTGATGGACAGTAATGGCTTAAACCAGACCAATTCCATCACTTCTGAGCTTTTTGGTTGTACTCTGAGGGCGTACATTCAGGAAACGGGATGGGGTCACCCAACACTTCTGGGAACTGTTGGGAAGCACTTGGAATATATTGGTTGCTTGTTGTACAACCCAGCGTTGGGCTGGGGAGGTGGTGAGACCCTGGCACAGATTGCCCAGGAAAGTTGTAACTAGCCCATCCCTGAAAGTATTCCAGGCCAGGTTGGATGAGGCTTGGAGCAACCTGGGACAGTGGAAGGGGTCCCTGTCCATGGTTGGAACTTGATGGTTTTTAATACCCGTTTCAACCCAAACTGTTCCGGGATTCTTTGTTCACGATCCTGGAAGTTCAGCGGTTGGAGCTGAGAACAGAGAGCAGAGTGTGGGGCTGTAATTCACAGTGGATGGAGCAAATCCGCATTTTCTGGGGTGTCATCTCAAAAGTTGCAGAGAAAACAGGGAAAACTGTTAACGTCGGCTTCCACGGCAGAAAATTGCCGAGTGCTCCGACGGGAGAGGCTTTAATCGACGTTCCCATATATTGTGAGCAGACAGGGATGGGCATTTTAAAGATCTCAGCAAATGCTGTCTTTTCTCCTTGATCCATTTATTTTTTCTGCCGGTCTGTACCTTCTAGGGTCCAAGAGGTGGGATCCCAACCTCCCAAAACCAGTTTGGAGTACAAACTGGACCGATGTTTTGAGCCAGATGCTGCTTTAAGTAGCGCAAGTGGTTCAATCTCCCAGTTTTGGGGGGTTTCAAGCACAGCTTTTTATGTTGTTTATTTAATTGGGATGATGCTCCAGTGGGATTTTACCTCCCCGTGCCGATTGCTCTGGGATATTCCTGAACGGAGGCGAGGGAATCGTGAGCAGAGGGCAGAGGTTGGGACACGGGGAGTTAATTTCCTTTTATCAAGATGATAAAATCCCCCCTCCGCGTTCCCGGCTTTTGCCGCGTTAATCTGCGAACGGAGTCAGAATGTGACGAATGGCCTTAAAGTTCCTGTCAGTTTTTTTCTTCCCAAATTCATTTGACATGAAAGTGAGAAGTAAACAGAAAGCCTGTGGTTAAGCAGATAACTTGGAAAGCCTTTTCCATCACATTTAAAAACGGCCGTGTCATGGATTCTGCGAATTGGCGGCTCCTATTTTGTTTGATTTTATTTTGTCTGTGTGGTAAATTTTCTTTTAATAATCCCGACGTGGTTTGACGAGGTTTTAGGCCTCGGATTTTTTTTGAAGGGATGTTAAACCATTCTCCAAAATGACATCTCATTAAAGTGAAATTCATCTGCTGGGATTGGAGCCGTTACAGGCAGGAGGGAACAGTAACTCCCATTTGGAAATCCATATTTTTTGTTTCTATAGGAAGTACTTTTAATCCCTTTAATGAGGCTGGGATGAGATGCACAACCCGGATTGTTTCGGAGCAGCCCTGACATCTGGCCCAGCATAATCCAGTTTCTGTTCTGGTCTGGTTTAGAGGCTTTAAAAAACAATGGCACCTCTTTGGGGCAAAGCTGGGGATTAATCCTCCCTGTTCCTGGTGCTCTCCTCCTTCCCAAGAGAGAAGTGTCTGGGGAAAAGTCACTCCTCTCTTCTGTCTTCCTTTGCTTTTTATTTCTTATTTCTTACTTCTTACTTCTGTTTCTTCTTCCCCATTTTTCTTTTCTCTTTTTCCTCTTTCTCTTTTTCTTGTTATTTTCTTTTTCTTCTTCCTCTTCCCCTTTTCCGTTTCTTGTTTCCCTTTTTAATTTGTTTTGCCTTTGCTATCTTTGTTTTCTTTTCCCCTTTTACTAGATTTTTCCCCCTTTTACTTTTAATCTTTTTTCTTTTTCCTTTTTTTTTGTCTTCTTCCTTTTTCACCTTCTTGCCTTTTTTCTCTTTTCCTTTTTCTTCCTTTCCTTTTCTCCTTTTTCCTTTTTCCCACTTTTCCCTTTTTTCTTTACTCCTTTTATTTCCTGCCCTCCTTTCCCTTACTTCCTTTTTCTTTTGTTTTTTCTCCTTTGCTTTATTTCTTTTTTCTTTTCCCTATTTCCTCTTTCCTTTTTTCTTTTTCCCCATTCCATCCTTTTTTACCTCTTTTCCTTTTTTTCTTATTTTTCTTTTTCCTCTTTCCTTTTTTCCTCCTCGTTTTTCCCTTTTCCCCTTTCCTCCTTTTTTTCCTTTCTCTTTCTCCTTTCCCCATTTTCCCCTTTTCTCATTTTTGCCTTTTTCACTTTTCATTTTTTCTCTAATTTCATTCCTCCCCTTTAAATATTTTTCATATTTTCCCTAATTTCTTTTTTTCTCCTTTTCTTTTTTTCTCCTTGCTCCACTTTTCATTTTTTCCCTCTTTTTTTCCCCTTGTCTTTCTCCTAAACATCTCTCCCAGCCGATTGCTTTCCTACCCGGCAAACTCAGCAGCAAATCCAAGTTGTGCAGCTTCCAGCGGGATTCAGGGACTCCACCACTCCTACTCCCTGCCCTGACTCCCCAGTCCTTCCAGTCTGCCCAGTCCTGTCCAGTTCCTGGGCGACCTTATGTTGGGAGCTTGGATTTTTCCTGCTTTTCCATGAATTCCAGGCTGCTGGCGCTGGGGAGAAGCGCTCTCATTCCCTCCTCCTGGGTCAGCCGCAGTAATCGAGCTCCACTTCGGAGGAAGTAATGAAACCAAAATAAAAGCAGGACTTAGGGGTTAATGACCAGCTCTAAATGCACATGAACATCCTTAGGAATAATGGGATTTTCCTTTTTTAATTTTGGTTAATGGAGTCGTCGCGTTTCGAATGGATTCCATTAAAAAGAAAACTGCCACATCCGATCCCGGGGACAGTGAGGGGTTATTTACTCGGCAGGGTTTTGTGTGAATCTTGGATCAGCTCTTCCCTGGAGCCTGGAGCATCCTTGTTGGGGAGCCCAGCATTCTGTAAACCAGATCTTTTCTTCCTGGGAAATCTTGCAGCTTCATCCCATGCTGGAGCTGTGCTGGATTTGATAACCTGAAAAGGCTTTTCCAACTCAATCCATTGAGAACCCCCAACATGGCACCGGGTTCCTGCTGCGTGAGATGTTGGATTTGCTGCACCCTTTGGCATGAGATCACAAAATCCCAGGATTGCTTAGGTTGGAAAAGACCTCCAAGATCATCAAGTCCAACCTGCAACTGATCTCCACCTTGTCACCCAGACCAGAGCACTGAGTGCCACGTCCAGCTGTTCCTTGATTCCACCACGTCCCTAACAGCCCATTCCGGTTTATCATTTTTTTTGTGAAAAATTTCCTTTTAAGATTCCCAGGTTGGATGGAAGTCATCTGGAAGTCATCCATAGCTTGGATAGCATAATTGGAAAGTCTTCCTTCTGTCTCATTTCCCCCCATCCCAAACCAAATTTGACGGTGCAAAATCACTGTCGGAGAGCACAAGTGCCACTGTTCCCAACAGGAATCGGCGGCATCCTCAGTGGGATTTTCACCTGTGTCAGGACAGAGTTTCAAAATTGGTCCCCTGAGTGAGACATCTTCAGTTGTTGGGCTTCACAGATCAGTTTTGGTGGTTCAAACTCGACCCCTGGTAGATAAAACCATTCCCGAGGTTATTCAGCAGCTTCTGGTGGACTTTGGATTGTCAAGGCCAGGCGGGAGCAAATCAAGGGATGTGGTTTTGTTGCAATGGGTTTGATTTGCAGTGTGAATTTCAGATCCTCAGCACCAGGTTGGCTCTCTAGATCTACTCTGAAGGGTCCCCACTACTTTTGGGATGCTGTGGGTCAGGGACAAGGAGATTCTGGTGCCCTGATAGAGTTTGCAACCAAAGGATCCTATGGAAAAAGATGAACTGAGATGATAAGTGAGATAAAAAAAGGAGACTCTGCATTCCAGGAAATGCTTGTTTGGAGAGGTGCAGGGGGCTCGTGAGTGTTTTGAGATGAGGAACCATGTCCCATTTCCATCAGGGTGCTCCACAAGCGTTCCCAGCCCCCAGGGCTGGACAAACCAAGTGGAAAGATCCCACAGGGAGTAAAACCAGGCTGGAGGTCATCACCTCTGTTGTGCCACAGAGCAGAGGTGCCACTCATGGTGCTGCCACTCCTCAATGAGCTCCCAGGCAATGTCTCTTCCTGCCTGGCTGCTCCCACCATTCCATCCCATGGAATTTTGGGTTAATATGTTTTCCTTAGTGTTTCTAGTAGGCTGAGAGCACCTGCAGGGGTGGCTCGAGGAGGATTTGCTCAGGAGCGGTTTTCATTAGCCAGGATTTCTTTTCCTCTGGTTTTGTGAGGCGTTTCCGTGTTTTCCAAGTCCAGCAGCTGTCAGAGAAAAGTGGAACATCCTTAGCAAGGAGCTTTAGAGGGATTAAAAGTTGGGAGTTTGCAGCTGTGGATCAGCAGTTTTGGGTTGGGGATGGATCATCTGGTGCAGACACTCAGGTGGGAGAGGTGAAAATATAGCCTCAGGTAACTGAAGAGCTTTTCTCCAGTGTTGGGTGCCATCTCCAGGTGCTGGGACACCAGATTGGAGGTGGTCCTGCCCCATCCTATGGTGGAAAAAGTCAAAAATTCTCTGAGTGCTCTGCAGCCAGGCTGGGAGAGCTGGGTGTGTCCAACTTGGAGAGAAGAAGGCTCCAGGGAGACCTCAGAGCCCCTTCCAGTGCCTGAAGGGGATCCAAGAGGGCTGGAGAGGGAATTTGAACAAGGGGTGGAGGAACAGGACACAGGGAATGGCTTCCCACTGCCAGAGGGCAGAGTTAGATGGGATATTGGGAAGGAATTCTTTCCTGTGAGGGTGTTGAGGGGCTGTGATGGAATTCCCAGAGAAGCTGTGGCTGCCCCTGGATCCCTGGAAGTGTCCAGGGCCAGGTTGGATGGGATTTGGAGCAACCTGGAATAGTGGAAGGTGTCCCTGCCCATGGCAGGGGGTGGAACTGGATGGTCTTTAAGGTCCCTTCCCACCCAAACCATTTCACGTTCCTATAAAAAATGTTAATTACAGCTGTAATGCTGGGTTTTTTTTGTGAATTAGTGCCAGGGCAGATGCCCTGGGAAGGCAGCAGAGGATTGATCCTTCCTCTTCCAGTCTTGGGATTCATCTTGTTCCAAGTCCCCCAGGGACTGAATGTGGTTCTGTTGGGATTTGGAGCCAATCTCTAAAACCCTGTAACCCTCTTGGTGCTGCTCCCTCTGTCCCAGGACATCCATTTATTCCTGCCCACATGCTCCAGGATAAAATCTCTCATGGGACCATGAAATTCTAAGTTCAGCTCTTCCTTTTCTCCATCCAAATTCCCTAAACTCCAGCTGTAATTTTAAATAAGATAAATTTTGTGGGACATTAGTCACCTTTTCTGACCCAGGCTTCAACAGCAATGGAGTAGCTTAGCCAGATGAAATCTCCCCATGGATAAAGTTTTCCAAATTTGCCACATGCTGTATTTAAAACTCATTTTGAAGTGGTTTGGACCCTTTGGAAGTGTTTTTTCTAAGGCTAATTATCCCTCCTAACAGAATATATTTTCCAGTGCTGGATATTTACACACTCCCTGTTTTTTCACCTGACAGTGACAGCTGTGGGAGTGAGGAATGTATTTAATTCCTAAATATCTACTCTAATAAGAGATTAGTAATGGCAGAGCTGCTTTTTTTCCACCCTTTTCCCAGATGGTTTTTCCTACAAAGGGTCATAACTTCTCCAAGCTTTTAGCAGATCGAACCCCGACGTTCTCCTGTGCCAATTCCAGTGTAAAAGTTGGGATTTAAAAGAAAAAACACCCAGAAAAGGAAGAAGAGGGAAGCAGAGCATGGCTGAATGGCAGCTCCACAAGGCACAAATTCCCCGAATTACTTCTTATCCCGATAAAATTGGGATAAATTCCTTTAAACTTTTCCGTGAGCTGCTGCGCTGAGCCGAGTCCAACTGGTGCCAGCATCTGGGCTGAGCTCCGGGCTGTGCCCGGGCAGGTCTCGGAGCTCAGGAATGAGCAATCCGGTTTTTGGGGGCAAAAAAGGTCACTTGGCAAGTGCTGGAGCATCGTTTTCCACTGATTAATTCTGTCCGGGCTAAATAAACATTTAGGCTTCTTTCAGGCCGAAGGAGGGATCCATCTGTTTCATCCTGGTGGGGGAAATCAGGGAGTATCCTGAGCTGGAAGGCCCATCAAATCCAGCTCCTGGTCCTGCATGGGAACATCCCCCCCCCCCCCCCCTTCAAAAAAAAAGGTATAAAATACTCTAAAAAGGCTGGAGAAAACTCCTGGATTGGCAAATGCAGAGGGTCCTAAATAAGATCTCTGAGTGCTTTACTGGGCAGCAGGATCTGTTTTCCAGGAGCTGGAAAGGGCTTCATGCAATGGAGGGAAGGAAAGGAAGGAAGGAATTTGTACATCTCTCCCATGGGTCAAATTTCACCCTTGGGCTCAGTTAATGAAATTTCTAGTTGAGTTTAAGTGTCTGTTGTACTAAACATGGAGAAAAAAAATACTAAATAATTATATATTCATGTCCAAAACCTACATAATGTTTGAAAGATCTACTGAAAGGTTCCTTGCCCGTGGCAGGGGGTTGGAATGACATGATCTTTAAGGTCCCTTCCAACTCAAATTATTCTGGGATTGTGTAATCAACTTTCTCAGTCCCTGGGTGTTTATTTTCTTCTGCTGCCTTGGAAATAATTGGAATTAGCTCATTAATACCAACTAATATCCCTCCTACCAGGTCTGGTCTCTCCCCAGCCGAGCACTGAGATTTCCTCTTTCTACACCCAAATTCTCTGTCTGACGGAGCTTCCTTTGGGATGAAGCCATTGTGTTCCCTTCCAAACCTTGGTTTTATTCCATTAGGGAATGTGTGGATGATGCAGGACCATCCAGCCTCTCCTTGGCTCTTCCTGGGCTGGATCCTGGCACCTCTGTGTGGATTTCAGCATGAGGCCGGATTCGCCACCGCCCTTGGCACCGGCAAAGCCGACCATCTGCATCCGGCAGCTTCCCTGTTCCCGGTCCATCCATCCATCCATCCCCAGGTGCCAGTCGGGCTCCGCAGCATCTGCAGCTCCTGCTGCCCTCTGGGCTCGCCTGGAAGGAGGATTTGCAGGAGGATACGGGGAGGTCTGAGAGGTCACAGCTGTTAAAGCTGGGAAAGTGGGGAAAAAAAGAGCAGAGGGATTCCCGAAGTTGGCACGGATCCCGCGGCCACCTGTCTGTGAGCAGGAATGGTTTTCTGAGCTGAAATAACGTTTTGATTGCAGATAATTTCCTTTAATTCCCACCCTCCCCCCCCCCCCCCCCCCCCCCAAAATTAGTGGATATTTAATAATTGCTTCTGGAATTGTTGGTAGTGAATCCTGGTGTGGAAAGGAGGATGTAAACATGGGCAATGAGGGGTGAATCTCCGGGGAAACCCCAAAGCTATTCCAGTTAAGGATATTTTATATCGGAAAAGGTTTTATGGCTCAATAAGGAGGAGCAGGGAGTGTTGAAGGTGATGTCTGTGCTGCTTTGAATTCCTTTTTAAGCGCAGGGATAAAACGGGGCAAAAGGGAAACATTATTTTTGTCATGGGAAGGAACTTTGTGGGAGTTGTGGGAGACAGAGGGAATGTTTTTCTATTCCCTCCCTCAAACAAATTCCTGGTCTCTTCTGCATCTAAAATGACACTGTTTCAACTCAAATCAGGGTGTGGAATCATGGAATCATTGAGTCTGGGTAAGCCCTCATCGAGTCAAACCATTCCTTCAGCACTGCCAACATCATCACTAAACCGTGTCCCCAAGTGCCACATCCTCACAGCTTTTAAATCCCTCCAAAAATGGAAATTCCACCCCTGCTGGGGGCAGCTGTGCCATGGCTTGATAACCCTTTCCATGAAAAAATTCATCCTGATGTCCATCCTGAACCTCTCCTGGCACAGCTTTGAGGCCATTTCCTCTTGTCCTGTCCCTTGTTCCCTGGGAACGGATCCCAAACCCCACCTGGCTGCACCCTCCTGTCCAGGAGTTGTGGAGAGCCAGAAGGTCCCCACTGAGCCTCCTTCTCTCCAACCTGAGCCTCCCCAACTCCCTCAGCACTTCCTGGTGCTCCAGACCCTTCCCTAGCTCCATTCCCATCTCTGGACATGCTCCAGCCCCTCAATGTCTGTTTTTCTGAACTCCTGGGTTTTTAAAAATAAAAAGCTGATGAATAAGGAGGAAGAAAAAGGGACTTCCTTGTACAACATGTGAAGATGTGGGATTAGAATCGTGGAATCATGGAATGATTTGGATTGGAAGGGAGATTTAAGACCAGTTTCACCTCCTGCCGAGGGCAGGGACACCTTCTACTATCCTAGGTTGCTCCAAGCCCTGTCCAACCTGGCCTTGGACACTTGCAGGGATGGGTAAGTCCACACCCTCTCTGGGCAATCTGATTCAATCCAACAGGATTGACTGGATGCACTGCCCCTGTCTGTAATCCCTGACATTAATCCTGTGTCATCCATGGGTTTGTGGATGGACAGGGAATTAGGTAGGATGAATTTTACCCTGGACCTGCTTTTTGGTCCCAGGGTGGGCAGCTCCTCATGGATCTGCATCATTCCCACCTGTGCACAGGTGACACCAACCAACTTGCAAACATGAGGGAGGGGTTGCATTGGCCACATCTGGAGCTGTGGCAAAATCCTCTGGGGGCTGGGATCCATCTGAGAGGGCATCTTGGCAAATCCTCTGTGTGAAATCCAGCAGAAAGCACTTTGTGGAGCATCCAAGAATGCTCTGCCTCCCCGGGGGGCACAGCTTTGCGAGCCTTTTTGCCTGTGTTGGTGAAACTCTCGCCTGCTATTTTTCCCCTCTTTTTTTTTTCCCCGTCAGCGCTGCTGAAGTGAGGCTTCCTAAGGCAGGTTTTTTACAATTTGGATTTGATGAGAACAGTCGGTTACAACTCCCCGAGTGCCGTAAAAGTTGATGCGATGGTCGCTCCGCGCCTGTGCTCATTTTTATAATTTTTTATTTTATGAAACAGGACAGGGAGCTTAGTGACTTATTACTATTCATTTCGTTTCAATGCAGTAAATATTGATTCAGTTGGGGCTTTTCAATTTAAACCACTTGCCGATTATATAAAATATTACCAGCCTCTGGAATTATGCTTACGGATCCCTTCGGCTGCTCATTAGCGAAGGAGTGCAATTTTTAGATCCCTTTGCTTTCATCATCCAAATAAATGGGCTGAGCTCCCTCTTCCCAGGGAAGGTGCTGTAGACTCAGCTCACGGGGGCTTGACAGCCTCGATGGAGCTCTTAATTTGGAGCCGCTTTCAAAGGATTTTGTACGTGGGGATTTTTTTTCATTTTGAGACATTGAGGTCTCTTCCTCTGATTTTTTCAGAGATGGAATGACAGCTGGGATAAATGGAGCTGGTTCATCCTGCTCAAAGCAGCTTCTCCTACCGGTGGGTGGTTGGATGTTGCTTGAGCTCCAAGGATCTGTTTACACGAGTCGTGAGAAGCAGGATCAGAGGTGTGGGAAGAGGGAGATGGGTGAAATTCCAGCGGTGGAAAGGTCTTGTTAGCTGTGATCACTTGGGGTTATCTGTGATGGGCATCCCCATGGCAAAACTTCCCACTGAACCAGCTCGGACAACTCACAGAGTGTGGCTTCAGCATTGTGAGGAGGTGTTGTAGCCTATCCGTGTAGGGATGGGGTTAAATAAGCTTTGGGAAAACGCCGTTGGTGCCACCAGAGCTCAGGGTGGTTGGACTATGGGCTTGGGATGTTGCCCATCCATAGATGAGCCCACTTCAGGAGTTTTCCCTTCCCATTGTTGGACCTTTCCATCCCCACTGCCTCCTGTTGAGCCCTTTGGAGTGTGAGCTCCTTGCCATGCTCCTCCTGGCATCTCCTCACTAGAATGACATGAGGTCAGGGTCATGAAAATCAGGAGAAGCTCCTTCTCCAACCCATTTTTCCTGGGGACACGGAGAGTGGGACATGGGCAGATCCAGGATATTCTGATGGGATTTGAAAGAAATAAAACAAATCATGCCTAGGGGAGCATCCCCACAATTGAGAATTGTCACTTTTGGGGGTTAATTATTGGGGAAGGAACCACCTTCACATGGTTTCAGGTGCCATCATGATGAAAAGAGAGAAGAGCTGGGACTGACCTCAACTTCTTGACCACTTTTAAACCCAACCAAGAACACGCAATGCTCAGGAGGAGACTCAGAAATTGTCTGGTTTAGCAAGAGCTGCGTTAATTGGATCAATGTAAAAATGTGGTTTAAAGCACATTGTCAGTGGGGCAGGGTATCTGGCCAAGGACCTGGTTCCAAGGGTGAGTTGCGATGCTGGATCTCGGGGCCAAAATGTTCTTCACGTTATGCATTGTGCAGCACTTACCCCGTGGTGGATTCCCCCCAAATAACTAATGATGTGACCAGAAAGTACCTGGATGAGGCTTCAAATTGGAAAAGGAAGAGCTGAAAACTCCACCGCTGTGGAGCCAACTTGCATAATTAAACACTGGTTTAAATACCGCTTTTAGGCCAGGTTTAAGGGTGGTAGTAAACCAACTTTACAATAATCAATAGTTTTTAGTCTGCCTGCATAATTCAAATTCATCAGCCCCTTCTCCCCCTCTTCAGAGCTAATCTCACCAATTGGTTGCAGTAGGACGTCGTGGTGAAGGTGACCTGAAATCCCTTTGTGTGAGTGGGGTTTTGTCAGCTAAATTCAAGGAATTTATCCTTTTTAATGCAAAACCTAAGGGTAATGTATTCATCAGGTTGCTGGCTCACCTATTGCTGGAGATGAATGTGTATTATTTTAATGCTAAGATTAATAAGGACTTTCTGAAGTCCTGCTTAAAGTATTCCCTGATGGTATTTGAGGACTTAATTTGAGTGTAAAGTTGGGATAATTGTGTGGCATCGCAGCTCATGGAAAGCACTGGGAGTTTTGGAGCAGGGCAGAGCTTCCATGGGACACTGGCACAAATCGGGTGAAGGCTTCCCCAGATCCCCTTGGAGTCCCTGTATACACTTCAACCACTTTGGGATTTTTAATTGCTTTGAAAAAGCATAGAAACATCATATGATATGGGTTAAAAAGGACTTTTTAAGATCATCTTGTTCCAAGCCCCTGCTATGGGCAGAGATTCCCTTCCACTATCCCAGGTTTCTCCAAGACCCACCCAACCTGGCCTTGAACACTTCCAGGGATTGGGCAACCACAGCTTCTCTGGGCAACCTGTGCCAGGGCCTCAGCACCCTCACAGCGAAGAATTTATTCTCAATACCTCATCTATCCCTGCCCTCTGGCAGTGGGAAGCCATTCCGTGTCTCCTGTCCCTCCATCCCTTGTCCCAAATCCCTCTCCAGCTCTCCTGGAGCCCCTTCAGGCACTGGAAGGAGCTCTGAGGTCTTCCTGGAGCCTTTTCTTCTTCAGGGACAAGTTCCTTTTATTGCGATGGAGACGCAGGGTCGTTTGTCCTTGTTGATTGAGTATTTACGATGGGAGCTCCGGACGGTATTTCCCTCAGATTGGATTTCTGCAGCTGGCAGGAATTGCTCCTGTCCTCCCCAAAGGTTCCTTTTCGCCTGTCAGGACACGCTGCAGCCTTTTTATTCTGTTTATTCTTATTTAATCCCTGGCCACTGGGGTGGCTGTAACACCATGATCTTTGGAATTTCTGTTCTGCCCTGTATGTATGAGTTGGATTTCTCCTACTCTTTTATTTTTAATTATTTTTAAAATCCTACTCAATATTCAAGGACCATAAAAACGTTCCCCACTTATCATGAGCTGTTATCTCAACGACTCCTCACCATTATTAATAATCACTCTCAGTGTCGTGTATTGCTCTTCCTTATGGCTCCCAAGGCAAATTATGGATGCAGGGAAGGATTTCTAATGGTTGAGTCGCAGGCTGGGGAGGAGCAGAGCTGTTTCGCTTCTTTCTGAAAGCAGGACAACAGGTTTGGAGTAATTTCTGTGGTTCCTGGTGGCCACCTGCCAAAGGAGAACTGAGCATGGTCATGCTGTGTCCTCCTGCAGATGGTGACATCCATGGAGATGCTCCATGGGCATTTTGGTGCCTCCCTGGCATAGGGATGTGCAAATGTGAGCTGGTATCCAGATGCATCCAAGGTGATGGAGCACCAAGTCCCACCAGTCCCAGTCCCACCAAGATACTGGGGAACCCCACAACGTCTCCCTCTTTGGTGTGAAATCTTCCCCCTTAAGGTATTTGAAAACCATAGAAGGGTTTGGGTGGGAAGGGACTTTCAAGATCATCGAGTTCCACTCACTGCCATGGGCAGGGATGCCTCCCTTTATCCCAGATTGCTCCAAGCCCTGTCCAACCTGCCTTTGGACACTTCCGAGGACTGGGCAGCCACAGCTTCTCTGGGAATCCCATTTTAGGGCCTCACCACCCTCCCTGGGAACAATTCCTTCCCAATATCCCATCTAATCCTTCCCTCTGCCAGTTTAAAGCGATCATCTAGACCTGGTGGTTGGCAACTGGTTCTGGATGTCCCTGCTTGAGCCAGACTTCCAGGGATTCCTTCCAGCCTCAAACATTTCGTGATCTCTCCTGAAAACCTCTGGGCATTGCTGTTGTTGATCATGGCACATCCTGTCTTGGGGCATTGGGACATCCAGAGGAATTTGAGATTTGTCCAGAGAAACTTTGGCTGTCCCATCCCTGTAAGTGTCCAGGGTCAGGTTGGATGAGGCTTAGAGCAACCTGGTCTAGTGGAAGGTATCCCTGCCCATGGCAGAGGGGCTGGAGTGAGATGATCTTTAAGGTCTCTTCCAACCCAAACCATTCCAGGACTTGATGATTTCACATCAAAAATTAACCCCGGGCTGGTGGTTGGACTCTCCTACAAACCTGGAGACAACTTGATCTTGCATGAACTCTGGGATACCTGGAGTTGCTGGTGGATCAAAGAGCTCCCATTCCCACTTTTAGTCTTCCAGATAGATATTTCCAAACCCACTCTTGAATTCCTAATCCATGTTCCTCCTGCTGCCTGGTTTTCATTGCTGGGTGATGGCCCCAAAAATAGTGACCCCCCTCAAAACTTGACTGATGAGCACCATCCCACTGGGAAAGGCGACTTCCTTCTTTCCTTCTCCAGGTGGATTTTATTTTTTCCCGTTGTTTTGGGGGTTATTTTTGTTTCCTGTTTTCCCAGCTCGGCACGGTTCAGCGCTTCGGCCTTGTGAACAACTTGAACGCCCGGATTAATTTGTGGTTAGATCTCTGTTAAGATTGCATCCACTTCCCCAGTCAGCACTTAATTGGCAGTCGCTTGATTTAACAGCGTGGGAGCCGGCTCCGGAAAAATGGCTTGGATAAATCACTGCCTGACGCCAGAAAATAGATATAATCTCAACATTAACTACATTAATAGTAGCAGGAGCCGAATTAAGAAAGCCATAAAGTAGAGGCAGGAGAGTATAAATTACGGCCATCTCGCTGTCTTCTTCTCCAGGCTCTGCTTTCCGTCCTCTCCCTGCCGGTGGGATGGGATCGGTGCCGGTCTTGGGTCCAGTTGGGTTGCAGTCGGCTCTGCTGGGGACAGGGAGAAGAGCAATTCCCACAATTCACACCATTCCCAGTTCATAGTCCATCTCTGGGACAGCACCAGAGTGGGTGGCTTAGTTGATTACAGGGATCCAGAATGTTGAAGTCATAGAGCTGATTTCTTCCCTCCAGAGTCCTGATCTGGGATAGAGGGTCTTTTATGGTCCTCTGGTCAGAGGGATTTCTAAGATGTTTATTTGGGGTTGGATAAGGGGAGAAAAGACGTTTTAATTATGTGGATGGAAATCTCTGTAGGACATGTGGTGAGGTGGCCAACTCCCAGCTCCTGGAGAACCCCCAGCAGATCCCCTGCTTGTGGGTGTCCATGCTGTTCTTCCCAGGGGAAGCTTTGCCTTTATTTCCCATCTGTGAAAACCAGGGAAATCAACTCAGGATAAATGCTGTGATGGCATGTTTTTCCCGATGCTCTGGATAATGGTGAATTTCACAACTTCTCCTGCTTGTCAGGAGTCCCAGAAAAAGTCTTCCTCCAGCTTCTGTGTGCCATGGGATGCCAAAAACCTTCCCAGCTCTTCCAGCTGTTGCTTCACCCATTTGTGCAGGTGTTGACTGTTTATAAATTCAGAAGCACATCTGGTTGGTTGTTCCTTTTTCCCCTTCAGTCAGGTGTTAGATCCAGCTTTGGTTCAGGTGGTGACATTTTAGGATTTTCTGTGGACATATTGGAGTGGAGATGCTCCACATGGAGATATTTGGGAGTCCTGGGCTGGGGGTAGAGGCTGAGCAGCTTCATGAGGACCTAACCCTCAGTGGGAACTGAGGTGCTGGTGGTACCTGCCTGCTGGTGAGAGGGGTTCCAGAGCAGGTAATGAAGCCCTAGAGCATCATACAAATCCTTTTCCATCCACTTCTCCATGGAAAAATGGGAAGAGAGGGATGATGATGCCAGGGAAGTTGCCTTGGAAGTTACATCCCATCATGAGGAGGGTTGGGTCAGTACTACAAGCTGGAGGCAAGTTTTGGGTTCATTTAGGAAGTTTTCCCTGGTTTTTTTTTTTTTTTTTTGGTTGTCCTGGAGATTTTTGTGAGGTTTTTGGGAGTTTGAGAATTGCTCTGTATCTGATGTCAGCAGAGGGAGACAGCTCTGTACGAGTCTGCCTCATTTGGACTTAATGAGAGAGCAAGAATTAATTTGTTTCGTCTTTGGGCATGTGTTGAACACAATGCACCAAGTTTTGATGGAGCCATCAAAATCCTATAAAACCCAAACCTTACCCAAATTTTCCCCCACAATCCCTGTCTAAAAGCATCTCTGGGCTGTTTGGAAGTGCAAATGCTGCCAGGGCTTTTATTTTATTTATTATTTTCATTATTATTTTATTTATTGATAAATTTATTTTATTTACTGATAAATTATTTTATTTATTTTTATTTATTTTATAAATGTAGCTTGTTATCTATCTCAGTGAAACATCCACATTATAAAATCATGGAATGGTTTGGGTTGGAAGGGAATATCATCCCATTCCAAACCCCAGCCATGGGCAGGGACACCTTCCACTATTCCAGGTTACTCCAAGCCCCATCTAACCCACCCCTGAACACTTCCAGGGATGGGGCAGCCACAGCTTCTCTGGGCATCCTGTGCCAGGGTCTCACCACCCTCACAGGAAAGGATTTCTTCCCAATATCCCATCTATCCCTGTCCTCTGGCAGTGGGAAGCCATTCCCTGTGTCCTGTCCCTCCATCCCTTGTCCCAAGTCCCTCTCCAGCTCTCCTGGAGCCCCTTCAGGCACTGGAAGGGGCTCTGAGCTCTCCCTGGAGCCTTCTCCAGGCTGGACATTCCCAGCTCTCCCAGCCTGGCTGCAGAGCAGAGGAGCTCCAAACCTTGGAGCATCTCTGTGGCTTCCTCTGGACTTGCTCCAGCAGCTCCACATCCTCCCGATGTTAGCCTCAGGGCTGGATGCAGAATTCCAGGTGGGGTCTCACCTGAGCGGGGCAGAGGGGCAGAATTCCGTTTTTTCGCAGGTTTATCCTGACCTTTTCAACTTTGATTTCCAGATTTTTGGTTCATTTGCACCCCCCCCCCCCGCCCTCACCACGTCCCGTTTTCTCCCCTGGAAATGGATTTTTAAAAGCGTCATCTTCCAGCGAATATTCCTCTCCATCTTGTTGTTTATTAGGCTCTTAAAGGCAAAGCTTGTAATGCATCCATTGATCCAAATTCCAATTGAAGAGATGTGAGCACATAAAATGGTCCCGACCCTTTAATAATGGAGCGATATCCTTTGGAATGTAGGCGATGCAATTAGGACAAGGAACCAACCCCCTGCCCCTTGACGGGGGCCTTTGAATCATTTTTATCCGTTCCATATATTCCGAGTCGGAGCTGAGTTCCTTTAAGTGTCTTCCTGGTGAGTATCTGATGGACTGACGCTCTCAGAAGTGTTGGACGTTTTTTTTTTTCCCCTTCTCTTTCTTTTGGAAGCAGATCCAAATTTTTATAGATCCGTATTTGTTAATTATGCATGTCTACATTTATAAAAAATATATATAATATGTATTTTATATGTGGATAGAAAGTGGGTGGATGGGCCGAGTCCAGCGGTGTGAAGGTCAACGAAGCCAAGTGTTGGATTTAGCACTTGGATCGCAACAACCTCATGGAATGCTCCAGTCTTGTGGATAAAGGGCTGGAGAGACGGAAATGGACTCGGAGGTGCTGGTGGCAGTGGCTAAATGTGAGTCCAGGTGGGCAAGGAGGCCACTGGCACCTGGCTTGTAGCAGTCTTGTTGTATCCATAGGCCCGGGGCAGTGTCCATCACCCTGGTCTGGTAGTGCTGGGACACCTCCAGTCCTGGCGGGAATTTTGGGTCCCTCACAAGACAGACATGGAAGGGCTGGAATGTGTTCAGGGAAGGGAATGGAGCTGGGAAGAATCTGGGGCACCAGGAGTGGCTGAGGGAGCTGGGAGGGCTCAGCCTGGTGAGAAGGAGGCTCAGGGGGGACCTTCTGGCTCTCTACAAATCCCTGACAGGACTCAGATCCAGGTGGGGGTCAGAATCTGCTCCCAGGGAACAAGGGACAGGAAAAGAGGAAATGGCCTTGAACTACACCAGGAGAGGTTCAGGATGGACATCAAGAGAAATTTCTTCATGGAAAGGGTTGGAATGTGCTGCCCAGGGAGGTGGTGGAGTCCCCATCCCTAGAGGTGTTCAAGGAATGCCTGGATGTGGCACTCAGTGCTCTGGTCTGGGTGACAAGTTTGGGATCACGGGTTGGACTTCATGATCTTCGTGGTTTTTCCGACCTAAATGATTCCATGATTCCATATATGTTATGTATACACCTATCCAGGTGTAGACAGCGTTGAAATTAAATATTTGCTGGATCATGGAATTGCAGGGATGCCGAGAATTCATGCCAAGGAATCAGAGCTGGCAACACCACTCCAGTTGTTTTGTGGGTCAGCTTATAAATGGTAAGGAGACCACCAGACAGATACGCAACCACCTGCTTAAAATTTGGAGAAATAAGCTTGGAGTCAACATCTGAATTTCCTATTTATTCCTTAAGTTTAATATTATGTCAGGAAAACCAATTATTTAGAGAGGAAAAAATAATTTATACACTGTTTTCTCTGCCTTTCTAGCTAAGTTTAAATTAAATTTTAATTAATTAATCAAATCTAAATTTAGTTTTCAAAATGCATCACCCGTGGATGTGTATCCATCCCTAGTCCAACCCATGGACATGAGGTTTTCCAGAGGCAGCCAGTAGCTGGTGTTTTCCCAGTGGATAATTCCCTTTAGCGCAGCGCCAGTGAACTTCTTTAACCTCTTCCATGCTGAGTTCCTGCTTTTCCATAGAATCCTGCTCCTTGTCTGAGATACTTGCTTTAATTAAAATGTGCCAGCTGTTCTGGCTCTTCATAGTAATATTGCTGTTTCCTGCATGAGAAAAAGAGCATTTAAAGGGAAAATATCTTTGGAAAAAGCAATTATCCCAGGTATTTTTGGGAAACAGGCAGGAGGGAAAGCCTCCAGTGGGATTTGGCTCCGTGTCTGAGTGATTATTGTGATAAATATTCAGAGTTGGAACTGTTTGGGTCGGGATACGGACACAGCATTGGAATGATCCTCGGCAATTAGCCTTCCTGGGATATTCCAGTGCTTGGAGCACATCCAGAGCTCTGAAATGGGATTTACAAATGGGGATGAGCAGAGGGAGGAATATCACTTCTGTGCCAGGACAGGGGAATGTCTAGGAGCTGCTCTCGCTTTCCCTCTGGTTTTAGCCCATCACTGAGGGTGGTAGGACACTGTCTGGGAGGGAATTAAGGATTAATCCATGTGGGCACAGGTTCTGGAGCTTCCCAAACGGAGCCACTGAATCCGGCAACACCTGCGTGGAGCGCCGCGAGCTCCATTTCAGTTAATCAGAGTTAAACCCTAATGAACTTTGTCCAATCGCCTGAGCTAATGGGGGTAAAAGGAATCTAATTAACGGGACAATAGTTCCCGGTCTTCCCGGTGTAATCACTGATCCGCCGCCGGCATTAGAGCAGCGGGATGGAAAGCCGAGTATTAGGGACCGTCAGCATTTCCATTCTCAGGCTCAGCCTAAGCGGTTTAACGGGACCTTGGCAGGGGGATTTGGGCTGAGACTTGACCTACCTTGAAAACAGCTTTACACTGGGAAATTGTCTTCTCCGGTGGGTCTTTTGTCTCATCTCCAGGGAGGTGTTTTCATAGCGCAAACTTTGCTGGAGAAGTTGGAGTTTTTCCCGAGGATCCTCCCGTGGCTTGCTGTGGGTGGGATCAGGCCCAGGGCTGGAGGGAAACCAAGGAGATGGTTTGGAGTTGGGCTGTCGGGGGGTGGGGAGGACAAGAGGAAATGACCTGAAGTTGTGCCAAGGGAGGTTTAGATTGGATATCAGGGAGAATTTCTTAATGGAAAAGGTTGTCAAGCCCTGGAACAGGGCAGTGGTGGAGGAAGGAAGGCAGGATTAGATGGGATACTGGGGAAAAGTTCATTCCTGTGAGTGTGGCGAGGCCCTGGCACAGGCTTAAAGAATTGTTTGGGTTGGAAGGGATCTTGAAGGTCCCAACCTCCTGCCATGGGCAGGGACACCTTCCACTATCCCAGGTTGTTCCATACCCTGTCCAACCAGGCCTTGGACACTTCCAGGGATGAGACAGCCACAGCTTCTCTGGACAACCTGTGCAAGGGCCTCCCCACCCTCACAGCCAAGAATTCCTTCCCAGTATCCCATCTTTCCTTGCCCTCTGGCAGTGGGAAGCCGTTCCCTGTCACTCCATCCTTTGTCCCAAATCCCTCTCCAACTCTCTTGGAGCCCCTTCAGGCACTGGAAGAGGCTCTAAGGTCTCCCTGGATCCTTCTTTTCTCCAGGCTGGACCCCCCCAGCTCTCCCAGGACAGTTCCATCCCTGCCGTCCTTACCTGGCTACACCAATCCTTCAGCACAGCCGATAACAAGGCAAATTCTTCTTTTCCAATTTCTTTCAAATGTTTTTCGTGCTTGGCACATGGAGCTGGGTTTGCATCCAGGCTCTCCATCTCCTGCAGGAATGAATTGGGTTACAAACAATAGTAGGGATTTAGGAAACAGGGCCAGGGAAGAGAGCTCTCCTCTCCCACTGCTTTGAGCTCCTCGAGGTGTTACTGGATCTCGTGTGTTTTTTGGAAGGTTTTGGCAGGATTTCAGGGCTTTCTCTGGCTTCAAGTGGGATCATGAGCCCTGCAGGAGCTGCCAAGTGCCATGTGGAGCTCTGGCTTTTCATGGACACGGTGGAGAGATGAAAGGGAATGGCAGTGTGGGGCTGAATGGCTTTCAGAGGGAAATGGCAATAAATCCAGTGGGAGGGAATAATGATACTTGAGGGAAGAGATGGCATCCAGAGGGACTGTTACAGGCTGGGTCAGTGCAAACATCAGGAAGCCCACGGCCAAGGTCCTGCAAGTGGACAGGACAATCCCAAGGAAAGACCCAGGCTGGATGGGGAATGCATTGAGAGCAGCCCTGAGAAGGATTTGGGGGTGTTAGTGGATGAAAAACTGAATGTGCCTCATCCATGTGTGTTGGAACCCAGAAATTCCCTGTGCCCTGGGCTCATCTCACAGTGTGGGCAGCGGGAGAGGAGGAATTTCTGCCCCTCCACCCAGAGACCCCACCTACAGAGCTGCCTCCAGCTCTGGGGTCTAACAGCAAAGGAATGTGGAGCTGCTGGAGCAAATTCAGAGGAGGCCATGGAGATGCTCCAAGGGCTGGAGCCCCTCTGCTCTGGAGCCAGGCTGGGAGAGCTGGGAATGTCCAGCCTGGAGAAGAGAAGGCTCCAGGGAGAGCTCAGAGCCCCTTCCAGTGCCTGAAGGGGCTCCAGGAGAGCTGGAGAGGGACTTGGGACAAGGGATAGAGGGACAGGACACAGGGAATGGCTTCCCACTGCCAGAGGACAGGGTTAGATGGGATATTGGAAAAAATTCTTCCCTGTGAAGGTAGGGAGGAACTAGAATGGGATTCCCAGAAAAGCTGTAGCTGTCCCATCCCTGGAAGCATCCAAGGCCAGGTTGGACGGGGCTTGGAGCAACCTTGGGTAGTGGAAGGTGTCCCTGCCCATGGCAGGGGGTGGGACTGGGTGATCTTGAAGGTCCCTTCCTACCCAAACCATCCCATGATTCTGTGGAATGTTCCCCCTCAGGTTAGCCCAAAGCTGCCTGTAAATTTTGCAGCCCTTTGGGAAGCCACTGCAAGGAGATCAGGATATTTTGTTCATACCTGGGTCTTTCCAAGAGGAATTATTTGAAAAGCTACCCAGTCTATGTAAGGATTGGCAAGAGGCATCCTTCTATGGGATGTGGAAACTGGGGAAAACCATGAAAAACCCCTCCACAATCCTACTTGCAGGTGTAATCCCATGTTTCTGATTTTTTGAGGGTTTTCTTTTGGAGGAATCTCTGTTCTCATTGGTTGATAACCATTAAATTTATTTGCAACTATTTTCCTTTCCAGGTCAGGGGGATTTATTGGGAAGGTACATCTTTATTTAGGTAATTAAGGAGCTTAATAGGTGCTCATTGAAATTCATAATTTTTCCCAGGTTTTGAAAATGCTAAATGAGATCTGGGATGGATTATTTTTTTTTTTTCCTTGAGATTAACATTAAGCTGCATTTGAATGGAAATTCAGATTCAATTGAACCAAATTAAAATACGGCCATTTTTTTTTTAAGTGTTTGTTTCATAATTAGAAGTAATTATTGAAAGGAGGAAATTGTTTATGGGTAAATTAATGCGGTTTTGCCCATCACTGTGTATTTAAAATGAACGGATCCTCTGTATTTATGGATGTATGTGGGGAAAAGACACATTCCTTTCTATTTTTAATTTTCAATCACTTTTCCAACCTCAAATATCATCAACAATGGACTGAATTATTTGAATTATCCCAATCGGGTTCTTTAAATAAATTAAATCTTAAAGTGTTTATTTGAGGTTTGACCTTTATTATTTTAAGGAGAAAGCATCAATAGCTGATAAAAACCCCATAAATCAAACAGTTTAGTGGAATTACTTGCTTTTAGCTGTAGATTTGGGGTCTTCAGGGATCTAGCAGGTGAGGATAGAGATGGAGAAGCTTCCAAGGGGCATCTTGGAGCATTCCTGGTGTGTTTGAGGATCACTTCTAGCCCTAAATCCTGTGTTGTTTGCTAAAGAATGATGAACGACTGAGGAAAATGTGATTTTTTTGGAGTTTTTTTTTCCTCCCGAATGAAGATTTTCCATTGCCACCTTCCAGGCTTGTTGGCAGACAAGCTCCCTCTTTCCTCACCTCTCTCCCTGTTGCTTTCCATAACCATTGCCCCCGCGATGATCCGCTCTTTCCTCGGGATTCAAATGCCAGCATGCAAATGTGATTTCTGACTATGTAAGGATTACTTTCAAAAAAAAAAAAAAAAAAAAAAAGCTAAGCCCAAAGAAGAAATCCAGTAGTAAAAGAAAACCATTCTTTAAGAGCCACTTGTATCGCCGCCAGTGCAGGGAAATCCTCTCCGTTTCAGCCAGCTGGAAACGCCGCCGGGATGTTCCTGCTCTGCTCGTGGGGTTGTGTTTAACTTAGAGGCATCAAGTACTCTAAAAATGTTACATTTCAAGTATAGGGGAATTTTTGCGGGTGTTTGGGTGGGGTTTTTGGATCATGTGGTCTTGTGTTGATGAGGGGATGGGGGTGTTAAATGTGAGCACGCTGGAGCGATTCATCCTTGTTTTTAAACTTTGTTTTCCATGTTGGCTTGGAAATCTCTCGGGTTTTTTTCCTTTTTATTTAGATTACTATATAAAATAATAATCTTAAACATAGGTTATTTGAAGAGGGAGTGTATTTTCCCAGCATTATTTGCTAGATCTTGGCTGAAATTTTGGTGGTTTTATTCCATTCTGAGCAGGTTTGGAGCTCTAGTCTGAGAAGGGAATGGAGCTAGGGACAGGTCTGGAGCAGCAGGAGCAGCTGAGGGAGCTGGGGAGGCTCAGCCTGGAGAAAAGGAGGCTCAGGGGGGACCTTCTGGCTCTCCACAACTCCCTGACAGGATGGTGGATCCAGGTGGGGTTCAGGATCTGTTTCCAGGGAACAAGAGACAAGAAAAGAGGAAGCAGCCTCAGGTTGTTCCAGGAAGGGTTTAGTTTGGATATTGGGAAGCTTTTTTCATGGAAAGGTTGGGCAGGCTGCACAAGGCAGTGGTGGAATCCCCATCCCGTAGGAATTCAATGTCTGTGTGGATGTGGCACTTTGGAATGTGGCTTAGTGGTGGCCTTGGCAGTGCTGGGGGAATGGTTGGGCTGGATGATCTTGGGGAACTTTTCCTACCTAAATGCCTCTGGAATTCTCTGAAGGACACATTTCCTTGGATTTCCTGGGAAATCCAAGTCTGGTTTCCCAGGATTGAACATCAATCCTACAGAACCTCATCCTAGAGAATCATGGAGTGTTTTGGGTTGGAAGGGACCTTAGCAATCATCTTGTCCAAACCCCTGCCATGGACAGGGACACCTTCCACTAGCCCAGGTTGCTCCAAGCCCCATCCAGCCTGGGACATTAAGTGTTTTATCAGCCTGGGACCTCCCTTTGTAACATTTTTAGTATCAGGTTCTGATTTTCCCCGTAGTCGACGTCGAACCTGCGCCAGCTACGCTGCCATTTTAAAACATTTTTATGCCATTCCTCCACCCCCTCTTCATTAAAAATTTTTCTTCCGCTGTCCACCCTGGGGGTGGGGGAAAGACAACCCTCAACCTTGTGTAGTCAAGGTTATGGCGATAAATTCCGGAGCATTGTCACTTCTATTCGGAGTAAATTGGCCGGCCGCTCTTGGGCTGAAGGGGAGATAATTTGCTGTAGTATTTCAAATGGATTAGAAATGGATTTGAAGGGAAAGTTCATGCCTCCCATTACAAAGGCTAGAAAGAAGACTATCTTAAGGCACTGTTCACACTCTAGCCTTCATTATCCACGCTTAATACCTTTCCTATTTTCCAGCGTTAATGAAATTTCCTGCCGGAGCGGGGCCTTGTGGACGGACGGGAGGACTCTTTAGATCCGCGGGATGCGCGGCAGAAAGGGAATTACAAGGCCCTCGTGTCGTGGGGCCCAGTGTATTCTTCAGGTCCTTGGCCCGGCTATTATCTCGTTAATTTTATCCTATTTTGTCAATACGGTTCATTTCCAAAGGCCGTCCTTTCCATTAGGGTAACAATTCTACGGAGAGCTGGGATCCTGCCACCGATGAAAAGCGATGGGCGTTCGGCTCCGTGTCCTCGGGGGTGGCTTTTCCCTGCCACCACCAGCTTGGATGTCACTAAGAGGGAGGTGGGACACGCACGCTGGTGGCTGTTTTGGGCCCACACAAGCACTTGGGAGCAAGAACTTGGATTCAGAGGGAAATAAAGGGTTCCTGTAAGTGAAGCTTGGGAAGTTGAGTTCCCTCCCCGCTCTTCTGTGTGGGCACGGTTTTTCCATATAAAACATAATTTCCCTTAAATTTTAAATCTCTTAAGGCTCCTATAATATAATGAATATCCTGTCTAATATAATAAATAATAAGTACAGTAAGTATTCTAGTAATTATTACTTTATATATATAAAAGGATGAGGGGACATCACTGCTTGGACATTTGCACTGCCAGAAGGTGGAGATGGAGGTAGCCAAACCTCCAGTGAGCTCAAACTGAGCTCCTGATTGGGACTCTCCATCCCTGGAAGTGTTCAAGGCCAGGTTGAATGGGGCTTGGAGTGACATGTTCTACTGGCCCTGCCCATGGAGGGGGATTGGAACTTGGTGATTTTGAAGATGCCTTTCAACCCAAATCATTCTGTGATGATTCCATGGCTTCGGTCCAGTGGCCCTTGGGGCTTTGGCAGCCTGAGCAGATGTTCTGCAGAAGCTTTGCTTGGAGACCACCCAGAGGTCACTTGTCTCCCTCAAAAATACAACAACTCTAAATTAGAGGAGGTTCAGCCCCACTCCCTTTGGGGAATGAGATGAGTTTTTATGCTGTTTGTCAAAATCCTTGAAAAAATAATAGATTGGTGGAATGGATTGGAAGGAACTTTAAAAATCATCCTGTTCCAACTCCCTGCCTCAGTGGGGATGTTCTGATACAGCATCTGCATTTGAAGGCTCCCTCAGTTTGGAGCTTGGCCATCCCTAAGGAATTCTAAAGAAGAGAGGGTGGTGTGTGACCACTTTGGTGAGCTGAGAGAAGCAAGGCAGGCAAATAAATATCCCGAGGATTCGGGGGATTCAACCAATTGGATCTTAAACTGGTGCTTAAACCAGTGACTTTGGCTCAGGTGGTGCGAGCAGCCTGTGGGGCTTTGCAGGGTTTGGGGTGGGTTTGGGGGTTTGGGGTTTATTGACGTTACAGCCAAGAAAGGTTTAATTTAATGTATTATCTCACATATGTGTGTCTCTGTGATAATATAATGTATTAGGGCATATATGTAAATTAATATTCAACAGATATGGAATGTATCTCTATAGATATAGAATATTTTTAATATATACCAGTATATCTACATATAATATGTAGCTATAATTATATAGATACAATAATACAATATCTATTTAAATAATTTAAATACATTAAATAGCTATTTAAATATGTTTATCCTATATATAAATATATAGGTCTGCATATACTATATACTATATAGATATAGATATAGATATAGATATAGATATAGATATATAGTGTATCTATATATTTATAGATCTATAAATCTGTATATCTGTATATCCATGCCCTGAGTGCTTCCACAGCTGTGCCACATCCCAGCCTTTCCCTACAAACCAGAGTGGGGAATGTTGCATGAACCCCTGACTTCTTCCCTTCCCTCTACTAGAGTTAAGGAAAATATAAAATGTATAATATATAGAAAACAATATCTATATATATTACATGTATTACCTATATTAGTGAATATATGTCATTCAATATATATTCTATATATTCTATATATAGAATATATATTCTATATATTCAATAATATATCAACAATATAAAGTGATAAGAATAAAAATAGTGTCTGGGCCTCATATAAATTATCTCTAGGTAGTATTAAATACATATATTGAACATATCTAGATGTTATTGAACATATTTAATTCAATATATGCATTCAGTACATGTATTCAATAATATCTAGAGATAATTGATGGATATAGGAGGCCCAGAGAATATTGGTGATAATATATAGATTTATGTATGAAGGTATCAATATTTGTTATTCTATACAATATATAGATCTTGTATTTCAATACATATACTCAGGCTATATATATTCAATTATGTGTGTATCTGTGTGGAAATAGATGTGTGTGGATATCTCTATGTATTACCCAGAGATAACATAGAGGAAATATATATGGAATTACAGAAATCCTTGAAGGGACTGATTCAGCTGGGAAAAAGGAGCCCCAAATCCAGGCACTACAGTCCCTGTGAACGGAGGAATGGAGCATCCTGGGGTCTTCCCAGGGATGTGTCTCTGGGAGGAAGAGGAGATGGATGGAGCTGGTTTTGGGTCTTGTCACAACCATGGTGGTGTTTTGCAATACCTTCATTAGAATCCTGGAATGGGTTGTGTTGGAAGGTTCAAGATCATCCAGTTCCATGGAAGCCATGGGGAAGGATACATTCCACTATCCCAGGTTGCTCCGAGCCCTGTCCAACTTGGCCTTGGACGCTTCCAGGGATGGGGCAGCTGCAGCTTTTCTGGGAGCTCCATTCCAGCACCTCACCACTATTCCAGGGAAGAATTCCTTCCCAGTAACTTACCTAATTCTGCCCTCTGGCAGTGGGAAGCCATTCCCTGTGTCCTGGCACTGCATCCCTTTTCCACGGACTCTCTCCAGCTCCCCTGGAGTCCCTTTAGGCACAGCAAGGTCTCCCTGGATCCTTCCCTTCTCCAGGTTGAACACCCCTAGCTCTCCCAGCCTGACTTCAGAGCAGAGTTGCTCCAGCCCTCGGAGCATCTCCATGGCCTCCTCTGGTCTTGCTCCAGCAGCTCCACGTCCTTCTACTGCTGGGACCCCAGAGATGGACACAAAACTCCAGATGGGATCTCAGACAAGCAGAGAAGAGAGTGAGAATCATCTCTGTCACCCTCCCGGCTGTTGGATAGCTGATATTATTTTTATTGCCCCTGATGTAGCCACAAGACCTTTCTTCAGGTCCTGGAGCCAGTGCTGGATGCACCCTTAGCCTTGCTGGAGTTTTCTGGGATGTGCTGGGTGATCCATGAGTGACCCTCATGCCATTGTCACCTTCACCCAATGATGCCACTGCCATGACTCCTTTTCAAATCACTAGGACTTGATGCTCCTCTCCGGAGCAGTTCCATGAGGAGGAAACCCTGGGGGAATTGAAACAAGGAATTTATCGAATTCCCATCCCCTTCCACAAAAAACAGGCAGCAAATTTTCCGAGCTCGGTAGCCAGTGGCAACAGCCCTCCGGAATGAATAGGCTGTCACGCTCGGCATTAGGAAATGTAACTATTCCATTTTCCAGCTCTCTTTTTCTTTGGAGCACATGTTCATTTAAAGGAAATGCTCATCGGGGTTTGCATTCCGCTGATAGGATAGCGGGATCTTAATTTACGGATATTCTCCGGTAATGCGCGGTTTATATACGTTCTGCTAATAGCATTATGAGCATAGTTTGGGCTAATACAAAATTAGAGCTCTAATTTGCATAAACAAATTACTGTTTGGATTAGCGCTAAATGAGGAAGGCGACTGATATTGGAGGAGATTTGATTTGGCTGCAGTGGCTCTGTTTGGATAATGGGGGATGGATAGGAATGAGCTGGGAAGAGGCTGCCTTGTGGGTCGGGAGGGAGGTGGGATGGTGCAGGAGGTATCAGGTCATGGAGTGGACAAGATTTTGGGTGACAGAGGAGCCTCTGTGGGACATGTAGCAAGGTGTGGGTTGGCCTCTTTTCCCTGTCAAACAGCAACAGGATGAGAGGAAATAGCTTCAAGCTGTGCCAGGGGAGGTTCAGTTTGGACATCAGAAGGCATTTCTTCATGGAAAGGGTTGTTAAACATTGGGATGAACTGTCCAGTGAGGTGGAATGGAGTCTCCATCCCTGGAGGTGCTCAGGGAATGCCTGGACATGGCACTCAGTGCTCTGGTTTAATTGACAAACTGATAGTTGGTCACAGATTGGACTTCATGGCCTTGGAGGTCTTTTGGGATTCTGTGATATTTATCCCTCAGGTGTCACTTCAGAACTTACTGGTGCTTCAGAATAACATTATGGGCAACAGTAATTGGATTGTGATTCCCAATCCATCTCCATCCCACTGCCTCAATACGTGAATTTAGGGAGAGTTGAGGAGATGGGAAGAGGTCCCCAGTCCTGCCCACTGGACCCTGCTGAGGTCCAGCATCAGTTCCAGGTGACAGGTGGGGATGGAAATGCTCTTGGGTGATTTGTCCCATGCAGGGATTGAGGAAAATCCTTCCAAGAGCCAGATTTGGGGGCAGAATAAAAATAATAAAATTGTTGTATCTGATTCATAATAGTAGTAGCAATAAAAAAAATACAGACTCATGGAATGTTTTTGGTTGGAATGGACCTTGAAGACCATCTAGTTATAAACCCCTGCCATGGACAGGGATGCCACCCACTGGATCAGGTTGCTCAGAGTCCCATCCCACCTGGCTTTGATGTACTTCCAGGGATGTCAAAGCTTGTAGAACTCCATAAAACTTGGCTAAGCTCAGTGAAGGTCCCACCTTGCTGATTCTCTCATGGGATTGCATCCGTATTTCTTTGTTTCTGCTGGGGCTAGAGGTGCAAACAAGGGTGGGAGAAGTTTGGGGAGAGTACCTGAAGGTCATTTTTTTGGTGTCAGTCATGAGGAATCGGAGCTTTTCATCTGTCAACAGCAAGAACATTCCTGCCTCTTCCATACATTTCCTCCATTCTAGTGGGAGCTGTCCCTGCCCTTGGCGATGGGATTGGAATGAGATGATCTTGAAGGTCCGTTCGAACCCAAACCATTCCACGAGTCTCCGATCTCATGGTTTGCTGATGAAGCAGCACCTCCTTGTGACATTTTCCCAAATTTGGGCTGACCTTGACTTTGTTTTTCCTGCAGATCCCCATTGTTAAACCAAACCCGACTCTCACTCCAAGGTGGCAAATCCCAGCTCGTCCAACAGCGCTGGAGGAACAAAGGCTTCCGCTGCATCGGTGGGGTCATGTACCGGGTGTCGGCCAACAAACTCTCCAAAACTTCCAGCAGCCCTCTCCGGGCCAGGGACCTGAGCACCAAAACTCCCATCAGAGCAGGTGAGCAGGAATTTGTCCCAGTTCGTGTCCAAAATCCGTTGAGTTCAGTTTTTAGTTGTTTCTTCCCAGCCTGTGGGTTGCGACTCATCCTTCGGCCTCATAGAATTCCAGATGGGAAGGTAGTGGACATTCCATGGTGCCAAGTGCTCTTCTTGCTTTATAGTAGCCCCGAAGGGGAAATAATGTTTGGGAAATTAAAGGTTTAGGAGAATTGAGTTTTTCTTAAATCAGACTTAATTCAAGCTTGTGGAGACACGCTGTTAAACTTGGTTTAACAGGCAAAGTCTTGGATGAATTCAAACAGCACCACAAGGTTGAATGTGCTTGAGATGCTCATCAAATTATGCTCAATATTGACCTAAAAAATTGGGAAGATCATTCTGCAGATAATTGTGGAATGATACCCCCATTTTGATGAATTCCCAGCTTTACATCGCGGCTTTGATTAAATTTGTGTTTCAGCTCCTCCTGTGTTTGATGCCTCAAGTGTGGCTCTTAAAAAAAAGAGGATTTTAACTGTGTTTAAAGTATTTTTTAAATTCATTCTTAGTCTCAAATATTTTTGCTCCCTAGCTGGTTTATTGAGAATTTTTGTGGATAGTTAAACTGGGGAAGGCAAAACCAGTGGCTTTGTGATGATTTTCCTGGCTGGAAGGATGAATGGAGCAGCGATGAGGATTTCTATGGATGATGCTGGAAATCAGGCAATGAGGCGTGGCTTTGATTTGGAAGGCATCTTCAAGATCATCCAGTTCCATCCTCCTGGGATGCCTTCCACCAGACCATGTTGCTCCCAGCCCTGTCCAGCCTGTCCTTGAATGCCAAAATATGATGAGAAAGCAGACGAAGAGCCTTCGAAACCACCTGCACCACAATTCCTGTGGGAATTCTGGGGCATCCTGGGTGATTTTAAACCCACAAAGAGCAGGATTAGGGAGGGAAGGATGGGATGGGAAGTGGAGCTGCCTGTTGATGATGGCGGAGATGAGGATGAGGCGGTGGCCAAGGGATGTGGAGCCAATGGAATGTCACTTCCAGGTAATTTCCCTTCTGAGGGCAACAAAGGAAGGCTCAGCAGGAGTTTGGGAATGGTTTGTGGATATTTTCACTACTCAGCCCTTCTCAGGACAGATTTTTGATGTCTGACTCTCCTGCTGCCTTCTCCTTGCTGCCAACTCCTCAAATAGGGATGAGCATGCTCAGGAGCACGTCTATAATGGATTCTTTTGGAATCTGGGATCCTGCCTGGTAAATCCTTGCCTTTGGTGCTGCCTCTGAGGAGGAGGGGCAAGGATCAGAGTTTGGAGACAGAAAAAGCAGCCATAAAACAGCTCGGGGGTTTGTAGAAAAAAAAATCTGTTTTTTTTCCAAGAGCTTTGCTACTGGTACTGGGATTTTCCAGTGTCTGGATCAGGATAATTGAGGGTGGTTCTGCCTTAAGCACCATCTCTGGGCATTGAAGATGTCACCAAAGGCAGAAAATATCCTGAAGGAATGGAAGAAAAGGGGTGAAACCCCAGGACATGGACAGGGATCTTGTTGGATGGAGCAGGGGATGGATTTCAGGACAGAGTTGGACCACTAGGAAGAGTCCTGGGCAGAAGTGATGGCTAGAAGGACTGGAAAAGTGGAAGATCTGGAGCTGCCAAGCTAAGGAAGGATGTCTCTCCATGGCCAGTGGAGCAGCCAAAAACCAAGGGGCTTAAACTGGTGGGAGAGCTTTCCAAGGACAAGGATGATGAAATGCTGGACTCATTTGGCTCTAAAATCTCCATGATTTTAAAGATTTTTTTAAAGAACAGGTTTAGTGAACTTCTTTTTGGGGAGCACGTAGGTGGAAAAGGTCCTGCCTTCCAGCAAGAAGGTGATTTTTTTTATTTATCTAAGTGCAAGGAAGTCTCTGAATTTGTCTGAAAATAGACAAATGAGCAAAGTCTCATTTGGGCAACTCAGCCAAGGCTGATGGATTTGGCCTGTCCATGAATATCCATCACTGGATTGGGACCAAGCAGAGAAACACCAACTTAGAGGCAAATTTCTGGAAGAGGGATGAAGCCAAAGGTATCATGGGAGGATTACTGCAGATACAGGCCTTGGAATTGCTTTTGGGGGGTTCCTGAGGGGATTTGGGGTGACAGGACATGGAAGAGATGTGATGCCCCCATTTTTCCTTTCTCACTGAAACCACATCTTCTAGTGAGGTCTCATTCAGAGAACTGGGTTTAATTAGTCCCACTTTGGAAGGCAAGATCCCTTCCAGGGTTATTCCCTATAAAATACAATCCCATCTAATTATTACTTTGAAGGTGTTCGGTTTTTTTGCTGTTGCCTCTTTCCCCCTGCCAGATAGCACGTTGGCTTTGTAACCACAAAACCCGAGGAACTGCTGTGAATCAGTATTTTCATGTCATCTTTCATCTCTCCCCATAATTCATCCTCCTTCCCAAGGATGGATTCCACAGATTCCTCTTGCCTTAGGATAACTGGGCCTGGCAGGGCGGAAGATTTGTGTGTTCTCATCGGCTGCGAACGTTTGCTCAACGCTCTGTGTTTTCAGCACTTGACAAAGTTTATTTAAAAGATGGAAAAAAACGGCTTTTCCTTTCCCTTTCAGTGCCAGGCACCGTGTGTTTGGAATAGTGGAGAGACGGGAAATGCTCCTGACAGTTTAATAGCTTGGAGTTTACTTCCAGTGGGTTATAATTCTGCCCTTTCCCTGGATTTATAGTGTTGGGGTTTTATCTCTACAGTACAAAATCTGATGCTGGGTGCTGGGGCTGATCCATCCACACCATCGTAGCATTCCCAAGTGATTTATTTATGGATGCTGGTGGTAAGTGAGGGTTTGATCCAGGGGATGCACTTCCTGCATCCCTGTGCTGTATTGGGATCAATCTTGAGGCTACCAGGAGCAATGGGAAGAGCAGTTTCCTATGGCTCTTCTGGAATTGGCTTTGTTGGTGCTGGAGAGATGGGGAGGGCACATGGCTTGGGGACAAGTAAAGTGGCACTGCAATCCCAGGAAAAACTTTTGGAGGTGGTTTGAACATAAAAAGACTCCCTGGAGCAATCACAGCATCACCACGGTCTGTGCAGCTGCTGAGAACTTTGCTCTCATCTCATGTGTGGCTCTGCTCCCAAAGGATTTCTGTGCCTTCCACACTTGCCTCTGTAAAACTGCAAATTAAATACAGAAATAAAAATACTTTTTTTTTTTTTTTTGGCTTCCCAGCTGGATAGGGATCTTGCACGTGGCATAATTCATTACTTGGGCAAGGATGAAGAAGAAAACCTAGAGCTGAAACACTCTCTGTTCATCCTTGTGCAATACAAAGATGTGGAATCATACATGGAGAGGCTCTTTCCCTTTGGGATAACTTGTATTTCAGCACCCATGTATTTTTTCACTTTGCAGAAGTCTTGGAAAATCAGCAGTGGGATGGTGTGGAAAGCATTTACTACGTGGCAATTAATTAAACAAGCAGAATAATTGGGTTTCTCCGCTCACAAGGAACCTTTCCTTCATTTCTTTCTCCAGCTGCTAAGGTGTTTTCCAGACTCTTGAGGACTTTCCATGAAATCAGGGAGAGAAGCAAAAGGTCCTGGGCAATGTAGAGTTTCACAATGAAATACAGAAGGGGAAATACAAGATTGAAAGCAGCAGAAAGCAAATTAAGGTTTGACATTGTCCGGAAACCAGCCCTGACCCCAATCTCTGCACGAGCTGCTGCTGCTGCTGCTGCTGCTGAGAGAGGAATTGCACTCCATGAGCTGGGGCTGGCTCCAGCAGGCTTTTCCAACTGTCCAGGCTATTTTTCCATGGGCAAATCCTCACCTGCATGATTTCCTCATGCTGAGGTTTTAGCTCTTAGTTGGAGAAAGTCTGGTGGCTTTGGGGACTCCAGAGGTGACAGCCGGCCCCTTGAACAACGTGATTTTATTTACTGGCGTTTTCAAATTGTCTCCATGGCCGTAGATTCCAGAGCCTTGGAGATATCCACGATTGCTGAGCTCCCAAAGGTGGAGGCTTAAGAGGAGTTTTTAGTCCTCCTGAGCTGAGGCATCTCCCACACATTGTGACAGTGGCTGTGATCCCAGAGAAACAAATTATTAATTAAAACATGGTTGAGTTCAGCCTTCCACAACTGTGAGGGACTTTCCCTGCATCCAGATGCACTTTCTGTCTCCATCCTGCTGTGTAACATCCCCTCCTGCCTCAGTTTCCCCTCTCTGCAAAGGTGATCAGCTGGGGAGATGGAAGGTCATGGAATCATGGAATAGTTTGGGTTGGAAAGGAGCTTAAAGACAATCTCATTCCAAGCCCCTGCTATGGGCAAGGACACCTTCCACTATCCCAGGTTGATCCAAGCCCCACACAACCTGGTCTTGGATGCTTCCAGGGATGAGACAACCACAGCTTCTCTGGGCAACCTGTGTCAGGGTCTCCCCACCCTCACAGGGAAGGATTTTTTCCCAATATCCTATCTATCCCTGCCCTCTGGCATTAGGAAGCTATTCCCTGTGTCCTGTCCCTCCATCCCTTGCCCAGAGTCCCTCTCCAGCTCTCTTGGAGCCCCTTTAGGCACTGGAAGGGGCTCTGAGATCTCCCTGGATCCTTCTCTTCTCCAAGCTGGACATTCCCAGCTGTCCCACCCTGGCTCTAGAGCAGAGGGGCTCCATCCCTCGGAGCATCTCTGGACCCCCTCCTCCACTGCATCAGGCTGGGGACAGGTGACGGATGCTCCTGAACAGGATTTGGGCTGCAGTGGGAGAACTCCACACTCAGAGATCTCCACAGTGCTGGAAGAAAGTGCTCTTTGGCCTCCCTGTTTACCAACTAATTTTAGAAGTGCTGAATGTCATGGGAGCACGCTTCCCACTTTTTCAAGGATAAGGAAATGCTCAGTGCTGCTGTTGGCCCAGCCCTGAATGATGCTCCTTCCTTTGAGCCACTCCTTTTTACAGAAGGAAAGGAGGGATTCAGGACTGGAATGTTTCCACCACCCATCTTCTGCCTCTGCTTTTAATTTTAAGAGGAATTAGGGAGGATTTGCTCCGGTGTGCCGGGCTTTGCCTTTTCCCCATGTCCATGGAAACATCCTAAGCTTCTTGTTTGTCCATCATGACCTTGTCTTCTGTGTTCGATATACCTTGAGTGTGTTGGGATCATACTGGAGGGATAAGGAAGATTTTGGTGCAGGAGAGACCAGCCCAATGCACCAAGGTGTGAGAGCAGGGAAATTTGGAATGTTACTTTCCTCAGGTTTCCACTGGTTTCAGTGTTGCTGGTGCCAGTGTCCCTTTGTGCTCACTCCCTTTGAGGTGAATTCCTTGGGCCTGGGATTGCGCAGTCTCTTGCCTCTTTTTGAGCTCAATTCCTTGGCTTCTTCAGGATCAGTCCCTTGTTTTGGGATTGCTTAATCCCTCAAACACTTCAATCTCAATCTCTTGCTTTTGGGATTGCTCTGTCCCATACCCATCTTGAATTAAATCCATTGGCCTCTTTGGAAGTCATTCCCTTGGCTTTGGGATTGCTCAATCCCTTACCTCTTCTGACCTCAGTTCCCTGGTTCCCTCAATCTCAGTGCTTTTTCTTTGGGATTGTGGGATCCCTTGGTCCCTTTTGATCTCAATCCCATGGCCCCTTTTTTACTCAATCCCTTGTCTTTGGGATTCCTCAATTCTTTCCTCTTTTCTGATTAGTTCTTTCTCTTTGGGGTTGCTCAGTCCCTTGACCCCCTTTGAGCTCAGTTTTGTAGCCCCTTCAATCTCAAGGCTTTTTCTTTGGGATTGGGGAATCCTTTCAATCTCAATGCATTCCATCTCAATCCCATAGTTTTGGGATTCTTCAATCCCTTACCCCTTTTGAGCTCAATTCCTTTGCGCCTTCATTCTCAATGCCATCCTTGTCTTTGGGATTGAGGAATCCCTTGGCCCCTTTAATCTCAATCCCTTGTTTGTGGAATTGTTCTGTGTCTTTGAGCTCAGTCCCTCAATTTCTTTAAACTCAGTCCCTTGGTTTTGGGATTCCTCAATCCCTTAGACTTTTTGAGGTCAGCTCCGTGGCCCCCTCAATCTTAGTGCCTTGTCTTTGGGATTGTGGGATCTCTTGGCCCCTTTGATCTCAATCCCTTGATTTTGGGATTGTTCAATCCCTCAGCCCTTTTGAGCTCTATCCCTTGGTTTTGGGATTGTTCAATCCCTTTGACCTCTTCACTCTCAGTCCCTTGATTTTGGGATTGTTCAATCCTTTTATTCCTCTGGAGCTCAATCCCTTGGCCCCTTTTGAGCTCTATCCCTTGGTTTTGGGATTGTTCAATCCCTTTGACCTCTTCACTCTCAGTCCCTTGATTTTGGGATTGTTCAATCCTTTTATCCCTCTGGAGCTCAATCCTTTGTCCCCTTCACTCTCAATGCCTTGGCTTTAGGATTGCTCAGTCCCTTTCACTTTATGAGCTCAATTCCTCAACTCTGGAATTGCAGGGATCAGATCCTGCTTCAGGCCCACATCTGCTTGTACAATATCCAACCCGGAGCTGCTTCATTAATTGAAGCCGATTCATTAATTGAAGTTGCTTTGTTAATAAAACACTCGTGACCACCTGACTCAGGGACATTCATTGGATGCGGGGACAGTCTGGCAGGAAAAGGGGAAAATCTCTGCTTGTTTAGCAGCAACTCATCCCTTCTTTTTCTGTTGTCTTCTCCGGAATGAGGACTTGTGCTGTCCAGTGAGGGAAATAAATGACCCCCAGCAGCTGCGAGTGCTGATCCTCGAAATCTGCGGAACCCACTTAAATGAATAATAATTAAAGAAATAAATTTCCCCAAGTGCAGCCTCAAAACTTTCGGTTCAGCAATAAAGCCAAGGAGAGACTCAGAAAATGAATCGCTCGGCTCTTTCCGAAGGAGGCTGCAGTGGACGAGGTGGGATGATAATGGAAAATATTAAAGGAGCCAGCGTGGTTTTAGGAAGCCTTTTCCAGGTCGTGTGGGAACAGGCTGAGAAGAGGTTGTGTGGTGATGCTGACACCTGAGGGATAAAAGGATTGAGCAATCCCAAAATCATGGAATTGAGGGGGAAGGAGCCAAGGGATTGAGGAATCTCAAAACTAAGGGATTGAGCTCGAAAGGGACCAAGGGATTGATCTCAAAGGATATAAGGAATTGAGTAATCCCAAAGAAAAGGCACTGAGATTCAAGGGGACATGGAATTGAGCTCAAAAGGGGTCAGGGGCTGAGGAATCCCAAACCCAAGGAATGGTACTCAATGAGCCAAAGGACTGAGCTCAAAAGGGATAAGGGACTGAACAATTCCAAAACCATGGGATTGGTGAGCAAAAAATGGAATGACCCCGTTGTGGTCATCTCCAGTTTGGAGCACTGAGCAGTGGAGCTGATCACCTGCCTGCCATTGCTTAGGCAAACCCCTGGTTGGTTCCCTCTGTGTGTAAGATTTCCATGAATTATCCTTGACTTGGGATAGTGGAAGTAGATGGGAAGCAATGGGCCTGATACGCAACACTCATCATTCTGACAATGTTCTCACCCTCCTGTCCATCTCTTGGCCCTACCACACCCCAGCTCTGAATATCTTCCTTTTTTTCTGCCTGTTTCAGTTTTCTACTGATTGTTTCCCTCCATGAGGAAGTTTTCCACAAATTAGCCTTGATTTGGGATTGTGGAAGTAGATGGGAAGCAATGGGCTTGAGAGTCAATATTCATCATTCTAACAGTGTTCTTACTCTCTTGCCTATCATCCCTTGGACCTGGCTCACTCCAACTCTGGATTTCTCTCTTTTTTTTTTTTTTTTTTTTTTTTTTCCCAGTTTTTTACAGCTTTTCCACCATTTAAAAAAAGTAAATAATTGGATAATATACTCCAACAGACCTTTCCATAAGATGAGGTCCTGATCCTTGAGCTGTGCCTTGGAGCAATAAAATCCTTCCTAAATAATTAAACAGGTGATAATTAACTGTGATATTTGCAGCCAATTTTTAACTCAAAGGAATAGTTGGAATGTTGTTTTCGGGGTGTGTTTGTTGCATCCCAAGCCCCTGGGTGATGGGGAGCTGAGCAGGAGTGTTGGGTTGGATGGGAACATCCTGATATCCATGTGGGAATGCTGGAAAGCAGCGAGTGTTGCTCCTGAGTGCAGTTCCTGGGCTGCCAAGGGAAATCTCTTCCCTGGAGAAGAAAGACCTTGAGCCTCGATCTGTGTTTTGGGGTTATGGGAAAAAAAAAAAAAAACAGGATGCCAGAGATGGACCTGGATCCGCTTGAGCTGAGTTTTAGGATTAAGGATATGGTCCTAATTAATTTACGGATGTTGGTGCAGGGGTGCAGCATCCAACCCGCTTGTTTTAAGCATTTTGTTGTTTGACAAGGATAAATTGTGCCTTTTCCCCCTTTTCCATCAAAAGCTGGAATTCCAAACATTGAGCCAAACGCTGCGGAAAACACCGCGGGACTGCTTGGCTGTGGATTCCTTCCTAGGAGCAGGGGAAAAAAAGAAGGAGTTAGGCTGCAGCCCCCGCTATTAATCATAGCTGTAATCATGCATTTAATGAACATGACAGCTCCCGCTCCCTCCGGAGAGACGCGCGGAGTCTCCCGGCTGGATTGGGAACAACAATCACTTCTCACCGCGAGCCACCGGAGCTGCCAGCGTCGGGCTGGGATGATGCATTAAGAGAAACAACCCTCTTTGCACGGGCTGTGGGTTTCCTTACGGATGATGCTCTCCCAGGCGACTGAATCATCAGGAAAGGGGGAGAGAAATCCACCTGTCCTTTCCAGAGGGTGGAAAATATCCCGGCTGACACTGCTGTGCTGGGTGTAACCACTTCAAAAGCCCTCAATGTGCAGTTCTTGATGCTCTCTGTGGCAGCTTTTCTTACTTTCCTGCTTTTTTTTTCCCCCCCTCTCCATTCTGTTCCCGCTGCCTTGGAGTGTGGATGTGGGAAGAATTTGCCGTGGCACCACTTTAAATTTCCAGAGTAAGGGACTTTGGCAATGCCAAGGATGCGGGAGTTGCTCTCCTGATCTGACAGCACCGCTGTGTCCTGAAGTTCTCCCTGGCTGGGAAGCGACTGAGGAGAAAAACGGGACAGATCTGGGACTGGGATGTGCCCAGTGTTTTGTCTGGATCAAACGAGACTTCCAAAGTCAAGCCCTGGGGGCATAGTTTCAGCTTTTTGTTTAATTTAGGCCAGACTGCAGCTCCTGATTTCGGCTCCTGATGTTGGAATTTAACCCTTATCCTATTTTCCAGTGTCTTTTGATGTCCCAGTTTCAATAATACACCCTCCAATGCCAGGAATATTTATTTATTAATGTATTTATTAGTACAAATCTCTTGTAGTGACCAGTTGGGAATTCCGAGTTGACAACCACCCTAAAAATCCAAATTTAGACTCCTTGGACCTCCTGAAAAGTTGAGAACATCCAATCCCCTCTCCTGCACCCCCTTCTTGATACTTGGATGTACACAAGGCTTTTACTTTTATTTAAACTTTTTTTTCCACAATGCAAAAGCTTCCAAAAGTACCCTCATGACAGAGCCCGAGTTTTCTCCATAAATCCCAATGGATGTTTAATTACGGAGCTTTCTTGGCTTGTCTCCTCCTGGAGAAATATTTGGGTGATTTTCTAATAGTTTGGGGAGGATTTGCACATGGGATGAATAATTAGAGAGTGGGAAAATGTGGATGGGGGTTTTCTTTGCCAGCTTCCAGGTGCTTTGCCAGACCTGGATGGATCTGACTTTCTGGATTTTGTCACGGATGGGACCAGCTCTTGGATAGTTAAACTGCCTTTGGGATGCGAGTTAATTCCTGGAATGGGAGATGCACATCATGTTGTTGCATGGCTTCTTACTAGAAGATGAAAACTGGGGAAAAATAGCAAAAAAAAAAAAAAAAATGTTGTTGATGTATTTTTGCTACATAAAAATTCCAACCCAGTGGCAGGAGGCTGTTGACCCCTTTATTTATCCTCTATTTATCTCTTTAGTGATTCCTCCTTTCTGGCCAAGATGACCTGTAAAGACCCTTCCAGCCCTAACCATTACATGATTCTGTGATTCCCAACTTTTTCATCCCTGTGTATCTGCTTTTATCTGCAAATATTAAGTATTTAGAGGGACTGTGTGCTGCCCTCAGGAGCTGATTCCTGGTGTAGCTTTAAGGAATATTAAACAGAATTCCCAAGGGCTGAGGATGCTCCAGCCCTATCCTAATGGATTTTAATTTGGGGCTTTCTCCCCACATCGTTTGGGAAGTCAACCTTGCTCTTAATGGAGTACCTTCAATGGCATCTTCGGAGCATCCCAAAGCTGACAAATGTTTATTGAGGCACTAAAAAAGATGCTCCTACAGCTTGGGACGAGAAGGAATTAAAAAAAAAAACCAGGGAAAAAAGCTATCTCAGTGGTGGCTCAAATGCCCTGTTGATGGAATTTGATGTGCAGAGGGAACAGATGGGGCTTCGCCGACGCCGGCAGCCGAGTGACAGCTCGCGGTGCCGCGCAATCAAATTCCACTCACTCAACTTCCCAACACGCCCGGGCTGGCAGGTGAGTGACTGAGCTGCTCTCATCCTACCTGGAAAACTGAAACCCAGCCTTTCTTTCCCATTCATTCTTCCCTGCACCAGTCAAGGATGATTTAATTCCATGCGTGCATGGATGGGAGCGGGCGCTGAGCTTCCCTGTCCGGCTGCGGGGAGCGGCCAAGCCAAGCGTGGAAATTTGTTGGATTGATGGTGGAAGCGAGGGATTTGCTTAGGGAAGTGTTCTGGCACGTTTGGGTGCTGAGGGGAAAAATTCCTGCTGTGTTTGGGGCTGGCAAGGAGCCCTTCTGCTGGGGCTGCTCCAGAGGTGGGAAGTCCCTGAAGGGCATCTTTGTCCCTTGGTTCTCTGGGAGCTCTGTGCTTTGGGTTAAGTAAGTTCATGGAATCATGGAATGGTTTGGGTTGGGAGGGAGCTTGACAATCATCCAGTTCCAACACTCTGCCAGGGGCAGGGACACTTTCCATTATCCCAGGTTACTCCAAACCCTGTCCTTGGACACTTTCAGGGGTGAGGCATCCATAGTTTCTCTGGGCAATTTGTGCCAGGGCCTCCCCACCCTCCCAGGGAAGAATTTCTTCCCCATAGCCCATCTAACCCTGCCCTCTGGCAATGGGAAACCATTCCCTCTGTTTTGCCACTCCAGATTCTTGTCCATAGTTCCTCTCCAGCTCTCCTGGAACCCCTTTAGGCAATGGAGGAGGCTCCAAGTTCTCCCTGGAGCCTTTTTTTTTACCAGGCTGAACAACCCCAGATCTCCGAGCTTTTCCTCATAGCAAGGTGTCTCCATCCCTCCGATCATTTTTGTGGACCTAAGGTATTGAGGCTGTGTGAATTCCTGCAAAATTTCTCGATTCCAAGCAATGATCCATGTTTTTCTCTCTCTCCAGCACTGAGATTGCACTCCACACCCAGTCCTGGGGTCTTTTCACCCAGCCTGAGCAGATCCTCAACATGCCGATACATTGCCAGGTCTGTACTCATGGGAAGCAGGAATGATGTGCTCCATCTTTGGAATTATGCTCAGGAGGGAATCAGGAGCTTCTGGAGCAGCTGTTGAACTGGAGGATGATTTGGTGAAGCTCTGGCTGCTGCTTTTCCGCAGCTTCTACTTCGATGTGGTTTTAAGCCCAGCCAGAGTTTCCCCACCCTCCCAGGGAAGAATTTATTCTCAAAATCCCATCTATCCCTGGCAGTGGGAAACCATTCCCCCTTCTCCTGCCACTTCAGCCCTTGTCCAAAGTCCCTCTCCAGCTCTCCTGGAGCCCCTTCAGGCACTGGAAGGGGCTCCAAGGTCTGCCTGGACAGCCAGGTTGGACATTCCCAGCTCTCTCAGCCTGGCTGCAGAGCAGAGGGGCTCCAGCCATTGGAGCATCTCCGTGGCCTCCTGGATCTGCTCCAGCAGCTCCACATCCTCCTGCCATTGGACCCCAGAGCTGGAGGCAGCTCCGCAGGTGAGATCTCACCTGAGTGGGGCTGAGGGGCAGAAATTCCCCCTCTTCTTCTGCTGCCCATGCTGTGGGATGAGCCTGGGACATTCCGGGCTCCCGTGGCTGGGTCATGTGGAGCTTCTCATCCACCAACTCCCTCGAGTCCTTCTCCTCAGGGCTGCTCTCAATCCATTCCCCACCCAGCCTGGATTTGTGCTTGGGATTACCCACTACACATCCAGGACCTTACACTTGGCCTTGCACCTCCTTTTAATCCAGGAGCTGCAGACAACCAACAATTACAGAGGTAAAAATGTGCATTTCCTCTGAAAATAAGTTCCTTGAACCTGTGTTTTTCAGGGATAATGCACTGCGTCCTCATCAAACCAGATCTGACTGTGTCCTAACACTGAATTATCTCCTTGGAGAGATCTGATGTGCTCCCCATGGTTTGTGTTCACTTTCCCTCTTCCACCTGGTCCCACACATCCCAAGAGCTTCTGGATAATTCCCTCTCCAGCTGGAAGCTCATGGAAAACATGTGCTAAGCAACTTCGGAGCTGCTTAAGTAACTTCTAATGGGACCAGGCAATTAGAAAGGAGCTTTTCTGCTCTTTGGTGGTACTTTTTGTTCCTGTGGCCATCATGTAGATGCTCGTTCTTTGAGGTTCATGAGCAGGTGCCCACTTGAAGGCCATGAATAGCATCAGGCCCAGTTGGTGGGACATGTGCTGAAGAGCCCTACGAGTCATTCAGCCTTGGCATCCTGTGCTGCACCAGGAGAGGATGTTTCCTTCCTCACCATATTCCCCAAAAGTGTGGGAAACCCTTTCCATGCTCATAAAATCCGAGGAGAGAATCAGAGTTATGGGGGTGGGAAGGGATCTCAGTGGTGACTTTGGTGTTACCTTGCAGATTTTTAATTATTTGGGGTAAAATCAGCCAAAAATTGAAAATACTTATGGGCTTATGAGCATGAACTTCCTAAATATTTCACTCTCCAAAGATGGGCTCCTCTCTGGTTTCAGGTATTGTTGAGGTGTCTTCTCCATGTCCTTGTGGTGTTGGAGCTGGAGGTTTTCCTTGAGCTTGTCCCTCTTTCTCCCTCAGCCGTGCTGTGCAGAGGAGCTTGGCCATCATCCGCCAAGCCAAGCAGAAGAAGAAAAAGAAGGAATATTGTATGTACTACAACCGCTTCGGGAAGTGCAATCGGGGCGAGAGCTGCCCCTACATCCATGATCCAGAGAAAGTGGCCGTCTGCACCAGGTAGGGATGGACACGGAATTGTGCTGAACTGGGACATTGGGTGGCTTTGGTGCTTCCTTGTGGGATATTCCTAAGGGAAACAAACTGATAACAGAGATGTAGGACAACAGGGATGGGAGTTCTTGGTCAGGTGTAGGTTCTGCACTGTTGGGTTGGAAGGAAGGGGCCAGAGAATCATGGAATTGTTTTGGTTGGAAGGAGCATCAAAGATCATTGAATTCCAAACCCCTGACATGGGCAGGGACACCTTCCACTATCCCAGGTTGCTCCAAGCACTGTCCAACCTGGCCTGGAACACTTTCAAGGATGGGGCAGCCACAGCTTCTCTGGGAATTCCATTCCAGGGCCTCACCAGCCTCACAGGGAAAAGTATCTTCCTAATATCTTCCTATCTATCCCTCTGGCAGTGGGGAGCCATTCTCCTTGTCCTGTCACTCCGTCCCTTGTCCCAAGTCCCTCTTTGGCTCTCTTGGAGCCTGTTTAGGCACTGGAAGGGGCTCTAAGGTCCCTTTGGAGCCTTCTTTTCTGGGCTGGGTGACTTGAGCCCCTGCCCTGACCACACTCAAGGTTACTCCTTCAGGAGCATTCCTCAGATCCATTTGGATCAGTCCAGCAGGTTTGAATCCCTCAGCCTGTGACATCGTGCAGCTCCAAGACTCGGTGATTTATTCCAGGAGAACTGATCCATGTTGGCAGTTCATTAGACCTGCCCAAGAGTTGATTAAACTCTATTATGAGTCATTTAAAAAGTGCAGAAGAGCCAACTCCACTGATGAACTCCTGGAGTAATTTCTCCATAAAATTGCTGCTGTGCTGGAATCACTTGGAAGTTGCTCAAAGCTCGATGGGAGACGATAGAGGAGGGGAAGGTGATTTATTGTTTTTTTAACTGATTTTACTCCTTCTCACTCTTTCTCCCATAACAAATCCCATAACTCCTTGCCTACTTTAGGAATTGTGCTTCTTGAAGTCTTTTGGGTCTCCAACCTGTCTCATTTCCATGGATCACTGGACGACAACATTTCTCCTAGTTTTGTGTCTCCTCATCCTTGTTCCTTTATCTCCAATCCCATTCTTTAGCTTTCCCTTATAATTTTTTATTTTTGCTAATCTGCTCTCACAGTAGGCAATCCTAGGAAAACTCTTGACATCCTCATGTGCTTTGGGATCTTGGTTGCTGTTCTGGGCCTGTCTTTGCTCCTCCTGGTCATTGGCCACTCCCACCTGGAGCTTCATCCAGCATCTCTTAGAATGGGATCATAGAATCCTGGAATGGTTTGGATTGGAAAAGACCTTCAAGATCATCCAATCCACCCCCTTGCCATTGGCAGGGACACCATCCACTACCCCAGGTTCCTCTAAGCCTTGTCCAGCCTGACCTTGAACACTTCCAAGAATGGGAAATCCACAACTTTTCTTGCAACTTGGAATAATCAGGGCTCTAGGAAGGACTTTTCTCCTTTGGGAGTATCATATCTGAATTTTGGGGTACAAGCCTTGCTCTACCTACTAAAGAGCAGCCAAATGTGATGAAAGAATAAAATCTATCAGGAATCATCAGCTGCTCTTCCAGCAAGGGGGATCTGTACTAATTTAGGGTGTGAAATGGGTTTATGGATGAGCTCGGCAGCGATTGAGTGGTTTTGTATAAAACCATGCATTTTGTGACCCACCTCGTGTCCAACCTGCTCCATCTGCTTTATCTCCAGGTTTCTCCGTGGCACGTGCAAGAAGACGGATGGGACCTGTCCCTTTTCCCACAAGGTGTCCAAGGACAAGGTCTGTGTGACTTCCCAATGGGAATATGGCTCTGTGTGCAAAGGGGTGGTTGTAGGAAGGTTCTTCCTCACTGAGTCCTTCCAACTGAGTTTGGAGTTTCCTTGCTGAGCTGTTCAGGCTCCTGAGTCGTGACAGAGCCATGGAATGGTTTGGGATAGATGAGACCTTCAGGATCATCTCATTCCTGCCCCTCTGCCGTGGTCAGGGACCACTATCCCAGGTTACTCCAAGCCCCATCCAACTTGGCCTTGAATTTTTCCAGGGATGGGGCATCCACAGCTTCTCTGGGCCACCTGTGCCAGGGCCTCTCCACACTATGGCTGAGGTCTAGAAAAGACCTATGAGGTCTTAGAGGTCTAAAAAAGGCCTCCAAGATCATCAAGTCCATTTAGTTGCATCTAATCCTTCCCTACTTCCATAAGATCACATTTCCCTGGAAATCCCTTTGTGCTGGGGTCAGAGGAAGTTTTAACAAACATAACTTGGAGATATAAATTAATAAAAATCAATTCTAAAATGCCAAGCAGCACAACCAGGTTGAAACCATGGCAAAACAACTTTGGAGTTCATTGTTTTCCACCTTCTTGATGCATTTGGAGCTCTGTGGTTTTATTGCACAAGGTGGAAAAATAATCCAGGGTTTTTATTTTGGGTTTATCAGTGATGATTTAGCACTTCAGCCTGTGTTTAGTGGCTGGGATCTCCACTTGGATGTAGCTTTGGAGACTCCAGCACGGAAGCCAAGGTGCCTGAGGCACGTTCCTTGTCCGTGGGGAGCTCATAAGTTATCTGGGAAGTTGCTCTGAAGGAGACACGGAGCACCAGATGTTTTTTACATGGATTTCTCTTCAGAGTCACTTAATCACGAGTACATAAAATAGGGACGGGGACAGCTGCATTCCCTGGCTCGTGGCATGTCAGAGCAGGAATGGGGATGAAGATTGATAGATGGAAAAAAAGTTTGGGTTTTTTTTCTTTCATCCTGTAACAGCGTCAGACTTTCAGAAATAAGGAAGCCAAGAATGAAGGAAGCTTTGCAGTGGGATTGGCTGTTGGTTTATCCAAATTTATTGTAATAAGTGAGGCCAACTACTTCTTGTCATCCAAGTAAACAAAGTGCAACTCTCTGCCTGCACCTTTGAGGCGAAGGATTGCAATTCATCCACAGAACCATGAACTCGAAATGAAATGGAATTTCAGAAGGTAGTGAAGTCTTTTTTGGTCCCAGGGCAGAAAACCTAGATGAAACTTGGGAATTGGACACGCCCAAGGAGCTGTTGCAGTTGGTGGTTTATCCACCAAAGAATGTGATTTATGGTCTCTCTACCCAGGAATATTCCTCGGCATGTTTAAATTCCTGATGGAGATGTGGCCTCAGTTTCCCCACCAGAAACACTTGGTCCCTCAAGGAGGACCTCCAGATTTGGCTTCTGGGCTCTGGTTTGGGTGAATAAATGGAGAATGATGGAATACTCAACCTTTAGCAGCACCTCACCAGTTCGAGAAGAATAACAGTGATATTGTGGTAATAAAACTGAATTAAAAAGGAGTGACCATGTCAAGGAGCTGTTTGCCAATAGCATTTTGGGGACAGAATCCCTGGGATGGGATCACATGGGATGCAGTGACCTCAGCCCATCTCACCTTTTTCCTGAGCTAATGAAGCATCACCTAAACTCAAGACGAATCATTAATTAACAAACCAAAATCAAAGCAGGCAGCGCCAGCTCTGAAAAGCTTTTGGAGCTCGTTTTTCCTGCCATGCTCCGTTGGGAAGGGGAATTATTTTTCACAGGATTAACCAACCTGAGGGTGGCTCAGAGGTCTCCCTGTTTGCCACCTTGTCATCAGCAAGGGCTGGAAGAGAAACAACCTCCTCCACAGAGTTCAAACTTGTTCCAGGGTGATTTATTGCCATGGGAATGCTGCTTCCTAAAGCGGGAAGCAACTTCACTTTCCAAGTCCTGGAGCTCCCTGTTAAGCTGGGTGATTCTTGGCAAAGGTGGCTTTTCCCTCATTTATCAGGGCTGGGAAAAAGCAGGTGGAGGCATTCAGCAGAGGAAGGAAGCAGTTTTCCTCCTGCTTGTGGAGTTTTTGGAGTAAATCCCCACCTTTTCCTCAGGTGAAGGATTGTCCAGGGTTGGTTTTTGGCTGTTTGAGCTGAGGTTTTAATGCGATCCATGTTTTTTTTTCCATGTGGGATGATGTGGTGGTTTGGGGATTCCTGATTTTGTTGGTCCCATGGATTTCACTGTGTGATTACTGGAAAGGGACACCCCCAAACCTCCTCATCAGAGAAAAACCTCCTCATCAGGTTGTTGTGTATCTCACCTCAGTGGGATTTCACTGGGATGGGATATCCAGTCCAGGAGGTGAAGGATCAAAGGCTGGCGGGGCTTGGCTCTTGGTGTCAGGACAAAACTGTTTCTCAGCCTTTGTGCATTCCCATGCCTCAGTGTCCCCACTGAGAAATGGGAATAATCACTATTTTCTATGGGAAAAATCACTGTTTTCTATGGAAAACTGCATGGATTCAGCTGTTACAGCAGCAGGGAGCTTTTCCCTATCCTAGAGCAGCAAACCCCTTGCTCCAAGCCGGGAATGGTCTCCAGGATGGAAGATGGCTCCAGATTGTCACGGAGCTTTGCAGATCCAAACTCCAGTGGTTTTCATCACCCTCTGGTGATGGAAGAAAGAGCCTGGGGAAAAGGGAAAGCTCTTCTTGTTCTGCCATGGGCAGGAACACCTTTCACTATCCCGCATTGCTCCAAGCCCTGTCCAACCTGGCTTTGGGCACTTCCAGGGATGGGGCAGCCACAGCTTCTCTGGGCAACTTGTGCCAGGGCCTCACAGTTTAAAGAATTTTGCTTCACAAGAGGCTCAGGCAGAGCCTTTGGTGAGAAGCACCCGCTGAAGCGACACACAGGGAATTTTTCCACAGTGGGTCAGAGGCACTGATACATCCCAGCAATGGGGAGAAACCAGGAAATCTGAAGGAAGCAAAGGTTGCGAGAGGCCGGGACTCTAGAAGCCGCCTGCTGCTGTTCCAACAGCTTTTCCCCTTGAGGAACTCGGAAAGAATCAGCATTTTTCTCCCTAATAGAGCTTCAAAACTCAGTTGTGAGCAATTTGGAGGCTCACGTGGAGTTTCGGGTTCATTTAGCTGCTGCCTCCAGAGCTTGTAGAGAGTCAAAGCTGTCGAAGGCGGCCGCAGCGCCCCAGTGCCTTGAATTAATGTTATTGTTATTTGTGTGGACGTGCTGGGGTGCAAACAAGGTTAATTGAAATGAGAGCGCTGCTTCCTCTTGATAATGGCTCGGGCTTGACAGCGAGGAGGAGTTTATTTTTGTCAGAGAGCTGCCTTTATTATCCCTTTTTATTAGAGCTAATTTGGGCTCTATATCAAAAACTACATTAAGGGAATCGTTTACGGTCACACCACCAGCACTGCCAAAGATCGCCCCAGAGCCCTGTCCTTTATGTTAATGTCTGCAGTTAAAAGACAATTAAAAATAAACTCTCCTCTTTTAAAGCACCCTTTGTTTTCTTTCCTCTCGGCCTCCAGCGAGGCAATTTAGTTCAACCCTTAATGTGCCCTTCAGGGATAAGGGATTTTTCCGAATAGCCCCGGCCATGGTTATTGCAGCATTGTAAATATTACTTGGGGATGCCTGAACTGGTGGGACCAGGATGCTACTGGTGAATGAGGAGATCAATACCACGCTGAGCAGTGAGGAAATTCGGGATGTAGGAGCAGGAGGAGCCGGACCTTCGGGAAGTGCACATTCCAGGCAGCAGCTGCCTGGTCGGGGCGGGAAGTGGGAAGCTGCCGGCGGTTGCCGGTGAGTTAAGGATGCTGAAATATGGCAGCAGGCTGGTAATTTGTTTTTAATGATAACAGCTGGCAGAAGGTGAAGTTTGTGCTTTGAGGACGATGAGGAGAATCCTTGCTCCGTCGGTTTTCCCTGTCAGCTGTCGCGCTTCGGGAACGCGGGAGCGCAGGATCGGGGATCTGCTCCGTGTATGCCACTGCTCTCATTCTCCAATGCTCAGGGCAGGATACTGGGCTGTCCTCCTCATTTCACTCCCTCCTGGAGCATCCCTGCCCGCCCCAGTGCGCAGGGACAGGCATCATAGTGCTGGGGAATTCCAGGATAATGCCTTGGAATGATGCAGCCTCCCCAAATCCTTGCAGAGGTGCATTTTTCCCCCCTTTCTAGGAACCATCTTTTGGAGACTTTATCAAACTCCCTTCCAGCCAGCTCTGTATCCACAGAAGAGCCAAATGGGTGCTGTTTTGGCCTTTGTGATGGCCAAAATTTCCTCTGGGATGTTGGGATTCCCTCTGAGAATTCCCTATGGGATGCTGCAGCCGGGCTGGGCGTGATCTCTGTGCCGCTTTTCCTATCTCCATTACTGCATCATTCCTTGCGAAAGATGTTCCCTGAATTTATGACATTTCCCTCTCCCTTCCCTACACTTTACAGAGGGAATTTTCTTCCTGGTGGCAGTTCCCTCTATCCAGCATCCTGAAGGATGCTGAGGGAAGCGCCTTCACTCCCTGCGTATCCAAACACCGGGAACACGTAATACCAGGGAACTGTCTTGCAGGAGACCAATGGAAGAGCTAAAAACACCTCTGGGATCGGTGGCTGGCAAAAGATTTCTATTTATTTTACGCTTGCACGCTTTTATATCAGGTCTGGGGGTTGCAGTGATTCCGAGTCACGGGTTTAGGGAATTGCTGACGGATTTCTCCTCCTCTTGCAGATGCCGGTGTGTTCCTACTACTTGAAGGGGATCTGCAGCAACAGCAATTGCCCCTATAGCCATGTCTACGTGTCCAGGAAGGCAGAAGTGTGCCAAGATTTCCTCAAAGGATATTGTCCCATGGGAGAAAAGGTAAAGGGGGATTTATCCCAGCTGTTTTGGGCCAAAGCCAAAGCCATGAGCAGCGTCCTGCACCAGCTACGGCACCGCAGGGAAGAGCTGGAAGCTGCTCAGCACCTGGATGTGATGAGCAACAGTCCTGTGCTTTTCCAAGGGTTTTGGCAAAGTGATTTTGGTTGGGAAAAAAGGGAGAGAAATCAAAGGCTTCAGCTCATCAAAATGCTGGTAAGAGCCTCCACGTGGTGTTTGTGTTATCAGTGTCTGAGCTGGAAGCACCTGCCCTGAAAACCCCTCACTGAAACAGATGAAAAATGTAGGAAAACATTTGGGATTCCCTGTTTTACCTAGAAAATCCATAGGCATTAATGCTTATTTTCCACTCTGGCTCCGTGACAGGTTAAAACTTGAGCCTTAAATCCTGTGGCTTAGTTTTAGGAGCAAGACCAGCCTTGCTCAGCCAGCTCAGCATCCAGCTGTGCCTGGGGGATTCATGGAGCCACCTCCAGGTCCTGGGGATGGTTTGGATCTGTGCAGTGGAGTCCTACATGGACTTCATGTCCACCTTGGGGAGAGTTGCAACCTCATCCATGAGCTTTTGGTACCCAATGTAACGTGGAAATTGTGGGAGCAGCTTTCCTGGAGCTGGGCTTGGAGCCAGCTGCCATTTGTTGTTGCAAAGGAATTTGGAACACACGGGATCTCACCTTTCTGTGTCATGGCTAAGGGAGAGGGTTGGCCATGCTGGTGTTCCCTTGGGAATCCAAATGACTGTCCTGACTCCTCTTTGATGTTTTCCAAATGGGTTATGGGTTATGGTATGAGATTTCTGCTCATCTGTGGACAATTGTGACCAGCAGGAAGGGAGGGAATTCTGCCCCTCTGCCCCACTCAGGTGAGACCCCACCTGCAGAGCTGCCTCCAGCTCAGGATCCAACAGAAGAAGGAAGATGTGGAGCTGCTGGAGTGAGTCCAGAGGAGGCCACAGGGATGCCCCAAGGGCTGGAGCCCCTCTGCTCTGGAGCCAGACTGGGAGAGGAGGAAATGTCCAGCTTGGAAAAGGGAAGGCTTTGAGGAGACCTTAGAACCGTTTCTAAGGAGCTAAAGGGGCTCCAGGGGAGCTGGAGAGGGACTTGGGACAAGGGATGGAGGGACAGGACACAGGGAATGGCTTCCCACTGCCAGAAAGCAGGGATAGATGGGACATTGGGAAGAAGCTATTCCCTGTGAGAGTGGTGAGACCCTGGCACAGGTTGTCCAGAGGAGTTGTGAGTGCCCCAGAGGGCTCTTCTCCTTTTCTCCATCCTGGTAGCACTCGTTTGCTGAGGTATAACCCATCAGGAGAAGCCGTAGGTGCTCAGATTCCCCCAGCGTGGCCACCAGCCTGTCCCAGAATCCAAACACAACGTTGGATAGAATCCTAGCATCATTTAGGCTGGAAAAGACCTCTAAGATCATTGAGCCCAGCTTTGAACCCAGCACTGCCTCATCTGGTGTTTTCCCCATCCTTTCCCAAGGAGAAACCACCAAAGAGCCAGGGAAAAAAGCCAAAAGTGAGAGTTTTAAGGAAAGCAGGACATCAGCAGCAGCAGAGGGAAGCTCTAATAAATTAGTCTGGGCCTAATTACTTTTTGTGGCAGCGCGTGGAGGGGGACTTGATGCAGGATAAACATTCCCTCAGAAGGAAAACACAGGCATCCTGCCACCTCCCTCCAGCGCAGCGCCAACCACGCAGGCAGGGTCCCGACAATTATTTTTAAAATATTCCAATTTAAATGAAAATATAAAAGAGATATTTAGAATATTTATTCTATTAGGAAAAGTGCTTACGGCGTCACTTTTGGAATGTCGGGAAAGCATTCTCCTCCAGATGATGGATAGCAGCCTGTAATTATATATGGGGAGAAATTGCTGAGCGGGCCATATTTAACTGGGGAGGAGAAATTCCAGCTTGGGCCATTAAGGGTTAATTTTATTCTCTAAATAATATAAAAAGTGCTGAGTCCGTGCCTTTGCTCCAAGTAGAAAGTCCTCAAATGGACCCCGGAGAGTTTATAATATTCTACTGAATCAAGGAAAAATGTTAACCTTGCTTCATAAAACGATGGCTTGTTAAAGATGCGCAGTCCCTTTTCTTGTGAATTATTTAGGATGGGAGTAAATCTTCCCTCGTTCTGCCTTTCCCTGTCCGAGCAATGTTGGTTTGAAGCACAAAGAGCATGGAATGCAAAGGTGTGTGACTCCGGTGGAGCATCCTGGGTGGATACACTCCAACGAGGATGGTCCATAATTAGGAATTTAGGTTGTTTTATGCTGATTTTTGGCACGCTGGGCTCTTCTCCCAGTTGCGTTTTCCTCTTTGTGCCCTCCCAGACAAACACAATTCCTGATTTTTAGCAGACCTCCATCAAAAATGTCCATTATTATCCATAATTTATGATGTGTCCTTGGCAGTGTTGTCTCTTAAGGACTTCCTAGGATGTGTTGCAGCATTCTCAGGACAAGTTGATCCACCTTTGACCCATTCCATGAACTGTAATTCCAGCTGATCTTCATACAAATGACGCCAGGACTGACCCGCTCTGGCTTCACCAGGAATTTAGAATTAAGTGAAAAAGCTTTAATTTTGCATTCCCAAGTCCTTTTTTCAGGAATGTGGATTGTAAAGGTTCTAAATCCACCACTGGGAAAGGGGACAGCTCCAGTACAAGACCATGACCACATCTTTCGTAAAGGGAATGTTACCCCCAATATAATTAATTGGTCTAAAGTTGGACCTGATGATTTTGGAGAGTTTTTCCAACCTTAATGGTTCTGGGATTCTGTTTCCAGAAGGGAGCTGGTGGCAGAGCTAGGACCTTGGTTTCCAGCTTTCTTACAGGTTCCTTGATCGTGGGCTAGGAAGTTTCTCCACCATTTGTGCTTCCTAAAGGGATTGTCCCTATACACAACCTCATATGTATCTCTTAAAGCCATGGATCGATTCCCACCTCGGAGATCTCTGTCCCAGTTTTCCTGGAGCTCCCTGCCCTTCGCTGGCACCCTGACCTGGTCATGCTGGGAGGTCCCTCTGGGCTGGCCACCTGCACTAGAGGAAGCTCCAAGAGGGAAGTGGGAAGAGAGGGAGAAATGGGGCCTCTTGCAGGTTCTTCTCAGGCTTTTCCGGAGATGTTTTCATGAGCTGCTCTACAGTCAGAGTTCTCTGTGGTTCCACATCCCTCCTTCCATAATGGGGCCTTGTGGAGGGGCTTGGAGGAGGAATTCTCTAGGAGAGGATGGGATGAGGCTGGTTGGTGTGAGGGATGAGGCAGCACCAGTGAGTGAAGTGTCTGTGGTGATGTGACCCCAGAGCAAGGGACAAGCAGGAGGAGACATTGGATGGAGACATTGTGGATGGCCCATCCCTGGAAGTGTCCAAGGCCAGGCTGGACGGGGCTTGGAGCAACCAGGGATAGTGGAAAGTGTCCCTGCCTATGCCAGGGGGTTGGAACAGGATGGGCTTTAAGGACCTTTCCAACCCAAACCAAATTTGATGGCAAAACATGGGCTGGGATCTCTGTGTGGCCGAGAGCCTGGAGCTGGGAGCTCATCCACAGATGACCCCAAGGAGCACCTGCCTTGGGATTTGCTTTCTAGGCACAAAAGATGAAGGAGGAAAGATTCAGGTGGGCTATTGGGAAGAATTCCTTCCTGTGAGGGTGGTGAGGCCCTGGCAGAGGTTGCCCCGAGAAGCTGTGGCTGCTCTAGCCCTGGAAGTGTCCAGGGCCAGGTTGGACAGGGCTTGGAGCAATCTGGGATAGTGGAAGATGTCCCTGCCCACGGCAGGGATTTGGAATGAGATCATTGAGGTCCCTTCCTACTCAAACCACTCAACAATTCCATTGCTGCATCTGGAAAATTGTTTTGCATTAAATAATCTTCCCCTCTCCGTGCCCATTAGCGCCAGAGCCGCGTTAAATCCCTCTCTCCGTATTGTTTCCATTGGCTGCTTTGGAGCCTGTGGGTAAATTGTTCCCTCATGGGAGCTGTTAAACAGTGAGACACAGTGAGATTAAACAACGAAGCTTCACTGGAAAGGCACGGGGAGATGTACTGGAATAAATCATGGATAAGAGGAGAATCTGTTCCCATCCCTCTGGAATCCCAACTGGCACAACCAGCCTTGTGATAGTGAGGCTTGACATGGGGACCTGCCATGGCAGGAGGGTTGAGCTGTGCTGGGACCGCTCATCCCAGCTCATCTTATTCCTAAAATACATCTTTTTATTGGACCAACAGCTTTCACTGAAGCTCTAATTTCCGCCTTATCTATGTAAAAAATATGGGACAGGGGCAGCACTGCCTGAGGAAGTGCTACTTCCTTGGGAAGAATAATTTTCCTCCCCCAGGTGGAGCTTGGTGGTTTTTGCAGTGGCAGCTGCTGGATTTTGCTGTAGAAAATCCAAATTTGGGGATTTTTTCTCAGCTGAAACCTTCTTCATGTGTGTTTTTTTGTGTGTTTGGTTGGTTATTTTTTCCTTTTCTGGTGGAAGTTCAACAATTTCCCACCAGAAACGTAATGTTTTTGTGTGTCTGATACATTACATTTAACACATTTCTTTAGAAAAAGCCACATGAGCTGTGTTACAACAGTAAATATTAAATGTCTATGGGGTTTTCTCTTAATTATCCAATGATGGAGAGCAGCAGCCTGGGATCCTTGTTTTCCTTAATCGTTCATCATGGAAATGTGAAGTTCCACACTGTTCATGCTTTCTGATCTCAGCTGAGTTTTCTGGTTTAACCAGCATTTTTCTTTCCTCACAAACATCAGATCTTGGCATTTCTGGGTCTTTTTTTCCCCTCCTTTGATCCCAGGTTGACTCCCAACCAGCTTGGCTTTTCCTTGAGGAACTCTTGAACAAAAGGTTGTCCAGCCCTGGCACAGGCTGACCTGGCAAGTTGTGGAATACTCATTCCTGGAGGGATTTAAGAGCCCTGTGGAAGTGGCACTTGTGGACATGACTTAGTGGTGGCCTTGGCAGTCCTGGGGAAATGGGGTTTTTCAACCTGAACAATTCCCTGATTCTGTAATAATTTGGAAATAGCTGATGGAGAGCTCTGCCTTTGATAGCTCTTTTATAGTCCACTGCAGCTGTATGAAAATCAACTAGAAAAGCAACTTAATTTCATTTATCCTTAATTTTGGCTCTGGCTGACAGATGTTTTCTGGGAGCTTGATTTGGGATTTTTTTTCCCCCATAATGTATAGCAGAAATCTTCAGTCACCAAACTGATGAGCAAGTGGAATTTTTATTTAAAATAAAGTATGTGTAGGATTAGTAATGAGGCTGTTTTTAATGTCATCAGTAGTGTCCAGGATGGATTTGAGCTGGCTGAAATCTCTCCAGATCCATCCTGTTGGTTTGCTGGGGATGTTGAGTCCTTGTCCACATCCTCTGGGCAATGAATGCTGCTGGTAATAAATGATAAATCCCAGTTGTGGCAATGGGATCTTCCCATTGGAAGCACTTTTTAACCTTCAGAAGAGGTTTAAAACTGATCAGGATTCTTTCATGGCCAATCCTATCCTTGTATCTCTGTGGAAATCTTGTGGGTTTCCAGTTGTATCTCGTGGTTTGTAATGGGATAATGAGGGTTCTTATTGCTCCTTTAATTTAACTGTAGCATCTGCAACGGAATTCTGATCCTTGCATTAAAGATGGGGCTTATCAGGATGCACTGGAACTGCTTAATAGCCTGGGATTGTTGATAACAGCACCAAGATAAATCCCAGGCTGAGATTTCCTCTTTCTTACACTTTAATATCTTTGTAGAAGGAGGTGGGGCACAAAATGTGAAAATTGGGAAGTTTGGGAGAAGAGCAGCCACGAAATCACAGCTCTAAAGTGGGAGTGTAGTGATGAGGCAGAGACTTCCTGATTTCAACTTGAACTTCTGTAGAGATGAGCACAAAACTCAGCAGACTGGGGTTTTGCTTCTTGTCTGGAATCTCCCTTTGATCTGATCTGTTCTCTGTTGGAAAATCCCCACATCCCATGAGCAGTGGGTGATTCCCAGGATCACAGAATGGCTCAGGTTGGAAGGGGCCACAATGGGGCATCTGGTCCAAGCTCCCTGTTCCAGCAGGGTCATCCCAGAGCACATGGATTGTGTCCAGAGGGTTCTGGAATATTTACAGTGAGGGAGACTCCACACCTTCTCTGATCTCTGCTCAGGGCTTGGTCACTGCACAGAGAAGAAGTTCTGCCTCATGTCCAGGTGGAACTTCCTGGGATCAGTTCCTGCCTGTTCCTCTTGTGCCGTTGCTGGGTCCCCCAGAGCAGAGCCTGGGCCCTGCTCTGAGCCCTCCCTGCAGACAGGGACACACAAGGATGAGCTCCCCTCTCAGCTGTGTCTCCTGCTGAGGCTGAACAGCCCCAGCTCCCTCAGCCTTTCCTTGGCAGAGATGCTCCAGTCCCTTCATCATCCTCGTTGTCCTCCTCTGGACCTGCTCCAGGAGTTTCATGTCTCCAGCACTGGACAGAGCACTCTAGATGTGCCCCATCTGTGCTGAGGAGAGGGGCAGCATCACCTCCCTCACCTTGCTCTTCCTAATGCACCCCAGGATCCCACTGGTGGTTCCCTGAGTAACCTGGAACCAGGCATGTGGTGGAGCCCCATGATCCCTGATGGAGATGACGCCGTTGGGAATGTCCAGTGGGTGTCTGCCTCATTCCACACCCAGAGGTGATGATTTGGGGTTGGGAATTACCACTGATGGGTAGACCATGTGAAAGTGGCCCTGTCATGGCTTTCGAGTGGGATGGATGGGATCGTGGAGGTCCCTGATGGAAATGGGGTTCCTCAAAGCAGTGCAGGGGAGGGTTGAATTCCAAAAAATTACAGTCAATGACTCAATTTCCAGTGGAAACCAGTGACAGGTGGTGTCCCTCAAGGGTCTGTACTGGGACCGATGCTAATTAATGCCTTCATTAATGACATAATGGGATTGGGTCTCCCCTTGGCAAGTTCGCAGATGACACCAAGTGGGTGGTGCCATTGTTCCACAGAATCCTGGGATTGCAGACTGGTTTGGGTTGGAAGGACCATCCAGTTCTAGCCCCCTGCCATGAGCACGGATTCCCTTCCATCTCCTTTGCTGACTCTTAAATATGATTTTCCCAATGATTTTCAAAACACCATCCTGGTCTTGCTCCAGCTCCAGAGGTATTTTAGCTCAAATGTTGTTTTATTTCCTGGAAATACCAAAAAAGAGGATTTATGGATTTGCAGGATCCTGGAGAGCTTTTAGATCCCAAATTCCTCTGATCATTTGGAGATGACCATCAGGAATCATCCCTTCACTGCAGGCATTTTGCTGGGCAAACTCTTTTGAGGGCAGAAACTTGTTTTGGAGCAAATTCCTTTGGATAACCACATCAACTAAATTTCTCCATCATTATTCCAGTCTGGATGATGTTTGGATGTATTGTCCTCCAGGTTTTAATGACAGGGAGCTGCGATTTTTTTTTTTAAGGCCGTTTCCATCTGCACCCAATTATAAAAAAACAATCGGAAAAAAGCCATTTACTGGCTGTCACTTCAGAGTGGCATCAAAACAGCTCCAGCACCTCCAGCCATCACTTCCAACAGCCACTTAGAAGGACATTAAAGCAGCCTGACATCCATCCAGTCCGTTAATCCCGCTGCTTGGCCATGGGGATACCTGGAATAGCTTTGGCAAAAGCTGCATGGATGCTCAAGAGGGCTTTAAAAAGTTGGAAACACTGGAGTTGAGGCAGTTGAGTTTTGGGGATTTTAATGCTCTCCTTCCTCTGAAGGTCTGTTGGTAGCATTTGTGTCCGTCATGATGGATAAGAGGGATAGACATGGATTCCAAGGAGATGGGAAGGTGCTCCAGCACTTTGTCATCTCTTCACAGAATCACTGAATATTCTGAGTTGGAAGGGACCCACAAGGATCATCAAAGTCCAGCCCTTGTCACCTGCTCTCCCGCAGCACTGGGAAAGGAGCAGGGGGTGAGATTAAGCCTAGAGATACTTGAGAAGTTCAACCTGGCCAAACTGCTGCCCAGGAACCAGGAATGTGAGGCTGGGTGGGATCTCTCCACCCCACCCCATACGGTCAGTGGGTTGGTTGTTGGTTGGCCCAGTGACCCAGCTTCACCTTTCTCCCAACCTCCATCCCCTCCTGCCAAGCTTGTTCATGGAAAATGTTCGTTAACATCATTCCCAAGACTAAGCCAGGACTTTCCACCAGTTGCTGCCTCCTCCTTTGCCAGCTTCATGCTAAAGAAGGCTGGGCCCTGCAAACCTCCTCATCCCTGTCTCACTCCTGGAGCACGTTGGGCCCCGTTGGACCATTTAAGGCCTTGTGGATCCTTGACAGCACCTGGAATTTCACCCAAAGCTGCCCTGGCAGCCAAGGAGGAGTCCTGGATATGGGATCTGCCAGCTGGGCACCATCCCAACCCTGGGCACCGTTGCTGGACAGGCTGTGAGGGGAACCCCACAGTGGGGAAACTGGGATTGGGACATATCCATAGGGATGTTGGCGTGGAGCCGGAGTGGGGTGAGATTCCTCCTTGTGGCTTTTTAGGGATTCTCTGGGGTTTTCTCATCTCTCTGATGGAAGAGACCAAACTTTTTTTCCCTTTTTATGGCCCAACCTGTGGTCTGGCGGGGGTCCCGGGGGGGTATAATTAGCCACCCTGACAGGTGGCAGGGATCAGATGGCCCCCAGCACCACCCCACAGCCCCGCTCGGCTTCACCCCAGCTGACGCGTGGCCGGTGGCAAAATTCCCTATGGACACCCAGCCCCAGCGTGCTGGATCTGGCAGGAGCAGGAGAGCTACTGTAAATAAACAGAAGGGGCTTTTCCAGCCTCCGAAGGCAATTCCAGCCTCACCATCCCAGCTGTGGGACAACGAGGATGGACGGGGAGTCGCGGAAGAAGGGCCGGAGCGCTGGGAACAGTGTGGAAAAGCCATTAGAAACCTGAGCTGGGGACGCGGCCCCGGGATTAGTCGCACATGGTTTGTTTTCTTTATTAAGTATCTTTTTACCATGGAGCCAATAAACATGGGCTGCTCCAAGGATTCACTTGGAGGCTGGGGCTGGGTGGAGCACTGGGGAGGTGGCACATCCCGATCCCGGTGCCCAGTTGGGATCATGGCACTGTCCCACCCTGTAATTGGTGCCCCGCTGGGAAGGAACAGCCACGTTTCTTGGCCTTTTCCCAAAATAGCTTAATTCCTCGATGTAGCAGTGATGCATCTGTGTGGCTTTTTGAGGTCAGGGCTCTTTTTTTCCTGCTCTTCTCCTTTCCAAGTCGATTTTGTGCTGGAAACCCCTTTAGAGAAGAGGATTTCACATCCTTTTCAGGAGTCATCCAGAGCAGAGACAGAATTTGGACTTGATGATCCCTGGGAGTCCCTTTCAACTCAGGATATTCTGTGATTCCAGGAACTGGGGATGGTCAGACCAGGACCCGGCACCAAGACCCATCCCCACAATCTTGTGCTCCACTGGGATTGTCCCTTCCAGGTGGGCTTGGAAGGTTTGCCCATGCATTCATCCCAGTCTTCAATCCCTAATGGGCTGTTCCTTTATTTTTTTCTCTTCCCTAATTTTGTCCCATTTATTTTTAAATAAGTTGTCAGGTTGAGGAATTTGCTTTTCTGCTTGCTAATATTTTGGGAGAAATTCCTGTGTTTGAATTCCTGTCTGGTCGCTGCCTTTTCCAAGTGTTTGTCTTTGGTCCAGGATGTATCCTGTCTGCAGGTAAAGTGAGACAATTAAGGAAATATCCCGTGGAGCCAGGCTGGGAGAGCTGGGAATGTCCAGTCTAGAGACAAGAATGTTCCAGGGAGACCTTAGAGGCTCTCCCAGTGTCTAAAGGGGCTCCAAGAGAGCTGGAGAGGGACTTTGGACAAGGGATGGACTACCAGGAAAAGGGGAAATGGTTTCCCACTGCCAGAGGGCATGATTAGATGGGATATTGGGAAAAAATCCTTCCCTGTGAGGGTGGTGAGGCCCTGGCACAGGTTGTCCAGAGAAGCTGTGGATGCCCCATCCCTGGAAGTGTCTAAGGCCAGGTTGGACCGGGCTTGGATCAGCCTGGAATAGTGGAAAGTGTCCCTGCCCATGGCAGGAGGTTGGAACGAGATCTCTAAGTGCCTTGCAACCCAAAGCATTCCAGGATTCCACGTTCCTATAAAACACAGGATTTGGGAGTGATGGCAAAGCCAGGCCCTCTTCAGACCTGACTCTACTTCCCAGGTTGCCCGTTGGTTGTAGAGTTACTTCCCATTCCAGCTCCTTGAAGTAAGAGGTGGAAAATCATAGGAATTGGAGTTTAAAATGTTTTTTTTATGGAAAAGCAGCACTATCACTGAGCTGTCCCTCCCCATTGAGCCCATATCCGTGTGTCCATGTGGATCCCAGCCCTCCTGCTGCTCAGCACCGTCCCCAACCTCCAGCACACGAGCTCCTTGCTCCGCCGCCGACTTCAGCGCTCAGCCCCGGGCGACGGAGCTGCCGAATCCTTCTGCTTTTCAAGGAGAGAGCTCGGCAGGGATCCCGCTTAATCCCAAAGGTCAGCACGGGGAGCTGCTCCCGTGTCCCCACAGTAAAGTTGCATTAAAAGGGCAGGAACTGACCTCCATCCCGCATTGTCGGCAAGATGGATTTTAATAAACAGGCCAGAATGGTGGTGCTGAAACCCTCCCTGTGTTTCTCTCCCCATGGGTTTATCTCGTTTTCCCCAAGTTTTGAGTGTGTGTAGCACGGAGGAATGGGCATCCGAGTGTGGAGGGACCCACATTTCTCCTGGAGGAGGTCAACAAGGGAATGGATGTTGGAGTTGGGAATTTTTGGTTGTGCCACGTGTGTTGGGTTGTCTCTCCATGGATGTCACAATGTGATGCAGAAGCCAAACTGGTTGGGATGGAGCATCCTGGGTGGGAGTGGGTCCACATGGCACTAAGAGGGGTCCAGGACTTGCTCCCACCCTTCATCCCTTGGGATAGGCTGGGATGAGATCTCTGGATTGCTGGGAACAGAGATTAGAGAGAGGCTGTTCTTTTTCCTTCCTTCCACCTTCCATCCCAGGAATCCAGATAGAAATCCCAGCTGAAGGCATCCTTCCCTGCCTGCATCTCTTCCTGCCTTTCCCACTGCCAAAAAGTGCCATTTTCCAGCAGAAAGCCTTGTGGGGAAGCTCTGGGACACTGATGAAACCTTGTTCCCACCAGAACCACCAGTGACTGCTGGGAGCTGCCAAAATCCAGAGCTGGGAGTGCAGGAGCATTTTTAGGAATCTCAATATTGTTGTTTTAATGGCCCCATTCCATGGCCACACTGAGCTTCCCTGGATGGGAGAGCATCAACCAAGCCTTGGGAAGAGTAGGTTGTGCTCCAGCCCTCATCCATCTTCTTCAGAAAGCTGGTCCAGGCAGCACTCCCAAAATAAGTCCTAAAAGGATTTTGTTCTGGCTCTTCCCTGCTCCTTCCCAAGTCCCAAGCATGTCTGGGACAACGAAACCCTGTGTTGTCTCCAAAACCAGCTTCTCCAGCCCAAATAACCTCTTTGTGACTTCTCCAGGGATAAATCACTGCTGTTAAGGCTTTGGTGGTTTGAATCCATAAAATCAAGCACTTGTTAAACCGTGGGCAGGTGTGGAATGTACCAGACTAAAAATATTATTTTTGGTAGAATTTTTTCTTGGAATATTGTTTTCATGCGGAGAAGGAAATGCCAACACATCCCTCTCTCCCTTCAGCAAGGTGCTGGTGCCACCTGAAGGAGCTCAGCTGTGGATTCCTGTGCTCCCACAGGGTTTTCCCTGCCTTTTCCAACTCTGCTTCCTCTTTCCCTGGCAGTGCAAGAAGAAGCACACGCTGGTTTGTCCCGACTTTGCCAAGAAAGGCGTCTGCCCCAAGGGTGCCCGGTGCAAACTCCTGCACCCCCAGAAGAGGCGTCACCCACAGCAGGTTGGAGGTGATGGAGACCACAACAACCCCCCTTCCAAGTGGAGACGGATCCAGGAGGCATCAGGCAGGTAGGAAAGAGCTCGTTTTGCTTCATTTAACAGTTTCCTTCCCAATCTGCTCCAGATTTTTCCTCTTCCAGGCGTGTTCCATCTGTATCCTGGTTTATTTTAAGATGTGTTGGTGTGGGTCACTGTGGTGTTTCCTGATGGAGACACCTCTGGGATGGGCAGTGTCCAGGCTTGAGGAAGAGCTGATGGAGAGCAAAGAGTGGATTCACCCTTGGGAATGTGCCATCCAGGGCTTTAGCACCTCCAGGTACCTTTGAGACTTTTGTAGACCTTCCTCTTGGAGATGGAGGAGTCCTGATGGAGATTCCACTGCTGAAAGTGGATCCATGTTGTCCATAATTACGTGGGAAACTGGAAAACATCATCCTTCTTCCTTGCATCCATGTTGGAGAGCAGAGCTGAGCCCTCTCCATGGCATGGAGGGGCTGGAGAATCAGAAATGGGGATGGACATGGAGATAAGAGGCTTTGGAAAAGTTTAGTGCCGGGCTGGGCCCTTGGTTAATCCTTGGAAACTCTCTGAGCGCTCCCTGATGTTTTTGGGTGCCGGGATGGAGCCACAGGCTGCTGATGGATCTTTCCATCCTCATCCTCACAGGGAGATGGATTTTCCTGAGCTTGACCCTCACTCTCAAGTCCTGGATGCAGGACAACAACATCCCAATGGAATTAAAACTAAAGCCAAATGGAAATTTGTCTTTAAAAGCCAAAATCTCCAAGTTCTGCACAGTGGGAGGAGGAAGGATCAGTCTGGGAGCGTGGCTTCTCCATGGCTTTTTGCAGCAGGAGGTGGGAATGAAGGTGGGATGGAAAGGGAGGGACCTGGGAACTTTGCCAGGCTGGTCCATGCTCCTGGAATCCTCCATGGTCTGGGCCTGGGCCTCATCCTGGCCCTGCCTTGTAAGGTAGCAGAGGGGGACGAGCAGCTCCACGGGTTCTCCGAACTTATCCCGGGTGACAGAAGAGCCTTGGAATGACACCCAGCTCACGTTCCCGGTGTGAACGAGGTGTAAAATAGCTCCTTGCTCTTTTTAGGGAAGGAGGAATGAGTTCAGGCCTGGCTGGTTGGGAGGCTCCTGGCATCCTCCGCTGGGAAGGGAGCACACCCCAGCTTGGAAGCTGCTCCAGAGGGTTTTTTTTTTCCTTTATTGGCACCGTCATGGGAGATGTCAAAGGAGCTGGAGTGTCAAGTTAGCTTGGAAGAGAGTGGCAGGGCTGGGAATGAGCCAAGCCCAGCAGGACACCTCCAAGCCATCCCAACTCCCCACGCCTTCCAATCTCCCCTTCCCTCTGCTCGATCACAAACAGGAGCCCAGCACCTCCACAAGAATCTGAGGAGCTGGGAACCTTTCAGGGAAGTGCAGGACAGGGAATCCAGCTGGGGAAGGAGAAACTCCAGCTGAATCTGTGCTGGCTCCAGGGAAATCAGGGATACAGCATGGCCTCAGTTGGAGACCTGGGAGCTCCAAGCCTGTTCCATTGCATATGATGCCCTGTCCAGCGTTGCCAAGTGGGATTGTTTTTTTTTTCCTTATTATTTTTCTCATTCCTGCAGGAATGATCCAACTCAGCTCCAGGATGATGGGGAAATTCCTGGACCCTCCAGTGCGGAGCAAGAGGTGAAGTTTTGGAAAGAGGAGGACCCCAAGCCAAGCAGCTGCCTGCAAAAGCTGCCATCTTTCATCTCCCTCCGATCCCCAGAATCTCCTGGTTCCCAGGCCTGCAAAGAAGAGAGGGATGAGGATGAGCCAGAGGATGAACCAGGTGGGAATCACATCCTCTACTTCGAGCTGCTGTTGGTTTTCCAAGGAAAAAAAAAAGTTTCTCTCTGCTGTTCTCCATGGGTTTTGGTGGGATCCGTGTTCCTTGCGAGTCACCAAAGCAGTTAAGACTGGGAGTCCAAAGTGGGATGGCAGTTGGGATTCCCATCTGGGCACAAACCCTTGTGTCTGTTCCCAAAATTGTGTGTCAGGACTTTGTCCCCTTATTTTATCAACTCCTTCCTTATCCTGTAAATTATCCAGTGATGAATCCGGTCTCATTTCCATGATGGAATCACATCACTGCCCCATAGAGAAGGTGTTTAGTGGGATGCAAGGATGCTCTGCCTCTGGAGGACCTCTGGACCATCCATCACACCTGTTTCCTAGCAGGAAATAGCTTGGAAGCTTTCCAATAAAAACATTCCAGTGAGAGGTGGGGTGGAATTGTTTGCAGGTTGGAAATTTGTGGGAAGAGCTGTTAGTCTGGGATTATCTACTTTGGAAGTCAGTAAAATTTTTGGGAAATGCGGTTTAGGATGAGCAGAACTTTTTAGGAATTCTGACAAGAGAGAGCAAGCGGGTTCTGCTTCTCCAGTGTTCTCCTTGGTTCCTCCTCTCCTCTTTCAGCTCCTCCATGGGACAGTCCCTAAAGGGATGGGATTTTGGGGTGCTCCAGGGATGTACCCTCAGGAGCAGAGGTGATGGAGATGGTGAGGCTGAGATTGTGCCTGGTTCTTCTCAGTTCCCAACCTCCCCAGAGTGGGAGGTTTTTGACTGGATGATGCTCCACATTTCCCTTTTCTTCTCCCATCCTTCTCCAGAGGGATGAGCAGCCTCATCTCCAGAGCACCATCCAGGAATGGGCTCAGAAATCACAATATTTTGTGGGAGTAACAATGAAATTCCCGTTGCCAGCTCTGCTGGCACAAGATTTGGCTCAGTGTGAGCCCTTCCCATCTTTGATCCCTGCTTTCCATGCAGCCAGAGCAGGATCCCACTGGAATAAGGGATGAATTCCATTGCAAAAGCCAGGCTGAAGCATTTACAGGATCATCCATAAGGATCTGCGAGGCTGTGCCTGGCTCAGCCGCTTCAAGCCAGGGAGGGCTGAGATATCTTAACGCTGTCAGAAAGAGAATTCCCAGGATTAGCAACACGTTCCAGAAGTCACAGACAAGTGCGGATGCTGTTGAACCACGGTGTGGTGGACACAGCAAGGGGACCATTCCGGCTGGGAATGCTCCTCTCCACAACACGGAGTGAAACACTCAGCTTTCCTTTCTAAGGATTTCTTCTCCCCTTCTTCCTTTTCCTTGGCCCTGGTTCAACTCCCTTTTGATCTCGGGAAGTGTTCCCAAAGCAGTGACTTAATTGGGATTTTTGTCTCCATGAAGTTGGAACAATTAATTCATAGACAAGAAGACTGTTGAAATGCTTTGGAATACACTTGGCAGCCAGGAGTAACTCAGGAGCAAGGGCATCCTTTTCCTCTTTAATTGTAGTGTGTGCATCCAAGGGAGGATGATTTCCAGGAGTTTTGGGTGGGAGGATGAGGAGGAGGAGCTGGTTCATTTGGGAATGTCAGCAGGAAAGCTGGGTGAAGCTGGCAGGTATGAGGTCAGGGCACTCATCCCTCTGTGTTCCTTTGTCCAGGGAGGCTCAGGGCATTGGGAAAGGAGATGCTGGAGGATCCACAGGAAAGGAAAACCAGGCAGGAATCGCAGATGGCTGTTCATCTGATGATGAAGCAATTTCCCTGCCAAAGCAATAGCGTGCTGAGTCTGGACATGGGAATGTTGACCCATGGGTTTGCCCATCCTTGGGTCTCGTCTTAATCCCATCACCCGGGAACCCCCAAATCCAATGGGATAAGAGGACCCCTGGTCACCATCCCTAGAGAACATGGGACTGATGCTTCTAAAGGACCAAATGCTTAGTGGTAGCCACATCACTTGGACTGAACTCCCTGACCCTTGTGGATCCCTTCCAATATTCCTGTATTCCTTTGGAATATTTGGTGATCCTGAGATTGAGTTTGGAGCTGAGCGGGTGGTCAGGATGAGTCCATGTGTAGCTCTAGGAAGTAGCCAGAGCCTGTGGTGGGATTTGGGGTGGGATCTGGGGAGCCGTGCCAGCCACAGTGTTGGGTTTGTGCTTGTGAAGCCTGAAGTTGACACACAAATTATTGGGATGGCAAATAAGGAGGAGGACAGGTTGTTATTAAGGAATGAGATTAATTCCTTGGTTAAACGGTCACAATTGGAGAAAATGCCCTTTTAATCCTGGGAAATGCAAGAGGAACGAGGAAAAACATGGGAGGGGCAGGGAGGGAGTTTGGAGATGACCTTTAAGGACCAGCGTGGGCAACGGCACGAGCTTGCAGGGTCTCAGTGGGGGTCTGGGCTTGGGATATAGGGAAAGGGGACTGGAAAGGAGGGATGTGTTATGTGTGCATGGAGCAGCGCCACTGTCATGTTCCCAACCCTCCAGAGCTACCTGGAAATTGGAGCTGGAAGAGTTGATTTGTTGACAAGGTAGTGAGTGGGTAAAGGTTGATCTCGGAGGTCTTTTCCAACCTAAATGATTCCGGGATTCTGTAATTTGAGGCCCCTGGTTATTTCCAAGCATCCTCCAAAAAGCCAATGCTTTTTGGACAGGGACAGCCAACTGCTCCCAGTTGAGCATCCCAAATGGGAAGAGTGGGTTTGGTGGCATCCCATCCTTCACCTTGCGTTATCCACCCAGGAGCATGGAGCCAGAGGGAGAATAGGCTTCCCTACCCCTCTGATTCCTGTTTTCCAGGTAATGGGCTTTTCCATATTTCACCTTCCAGTTAAATCGCCTGTGCTGGAGCCTAACTGGCCTCCCCGCGCTAATTGCACCAATGCAAACCATTCCAATCGAGTGCTAATTTAATTAGAAAGCACCCATTTTAGTTAATTTGTTCGAGAAGATCACTGCAAACTCCTGGAGAGAACAGATGTTCCCCTCTCCCCCGATGAACATTCCGGGCTTTGTAAATGGCTCCGCTCAGCCTTGTTTAGGAGAGAAAAGAGGATTTTATAGCCGCAAACGACCCTTTCTGTAAACATTTTACAGCTCTCTGCACGTTTGAGTGACGATAAACCCCGAGCAGCTCGGCGGGCTGCAAATTTGGGACCATACGGCCGTCATTTTATTGTCATATTTCACGGTCGTAACGTTAATGGAAGATGCTCGCTCCAGTCTTTTTTAACGGCTCCGCTGAGCACGCTCAACCGCCTTGGCTTCCAAGGAATTCGGGGAGGTGCGGCAGCGGCTTCTGGGTTTGTTTACGGCTTCTACTTCTGGAGGGATAAGTTTGGGAATGTGGATTTTCGCCTCTTTTCTCGCCGTGGTTGAGATGACCCCAGCGGGGCACGGAACTGCCACTGTCACCGCCCCCTTGGTGATGGGTCTTGATCCAGCCATTCCCAGCTCCAGGAATCTGAGAATTAGAGAATCCCAATTTAGAAGGGACTCTCAAGTCCAACTCCTGGTCCTGCACAGGACAACGCCAGTTTAATTTAGGAGATACCCAGTGCTGCCGCCCTCCAAGTGGATGTGGCCAGTCTCCCTTGGGTCCCATGGGATCTTCATCGCCTTCAGCATCTCCTTCGGTGCTTTTTCTGCCAGCAGATCTTTGTTCTGGGACTTTTTTTGGTAGCCAGGTGAGGCAATCAAGCCTTTGATAGTTGAGTTGGCAGCAGAAGATGCCCTGGAGCTTTCCACAAAGCATCTGCTTGGTTGGGGATGGAGGGCTTGGACACAAGGGGGTTGTCCTGGGATAACAGGAGCTGGCATCACTGTCAGCAGGATTTGGTGCAGTTTGTTCCTCTCAGGAGGAAGAAATGGGGATAAAATACAGGGAATTGATTTCTCTGTGTGGTCGCAAACACCTCCAGGGTGGTGAGGCCTTGGCACAGGTTTTCCGGAGAAGTTGTGGATGCCTCATGCCTGGAAGTGCTCAAGGCCAGTTTGGATGAGTCTTGGAGCAACCCGGACTAGTGGAAGATGTCCCTGCCCATGGGAATTGGTCCTTAAGGTCCCTTCCAACACAAACCATTTTAGGGTTCCATGAAAAAATGGGCAAAAAAACAATACGGAAGAAAAATATTTCAGTCTCGGCAAAGGAGTGAGACTTGGCAGGTCCTAAATTGGACACTTTGCAATGAGGAAATTAAATCACAGCGAGGTTTCTGACTTTTGGAGCTTCTCAGAGCCACCAGGACATGAGGAGATCCAACCCCAGCCTCCAGCAGCACCTGGGTCATCTGTGACACCCCAAAGGCTGAAGGTATCCCAAGCCCAAAGGTGTCTGGTGGATGTAGGGGATGGAGATGGAGGGATCACAGAATTGTTAAGGTTGGAAAACACCTCTGAGATCATCAAGTCCAACCTGTGACCAATCCCCACCTTGTCACCAGACCAGAGCCCTGAGTGCCACATCCAGTCATTCCTTGGACACCTCCTGGAATGAGGACTCCAAACCACCGTGGGCAGCCCCTTCCAATGCCTGACAGCCCTTTCCATGAAGAAATTTGATGGATCCATGTTGTTCTGCTTGAGGGATGGGTGCATTTAAACTCAGTTTTTAGGGTCTCATCCACCTGTGGCAGAAGGTTTGGGTGGAAGAGCAGCAGGATGAGTTTCTAGCGCAGGTTGTCACCACATGGATTTAGTGCAGGGTGGAGCCAAGGAGATCCAACCCTCCCCATATGCTTTTTCCGTATGAAAAGCCATTTGTGGAAAAATTTGGGATGTAGCCCTTGCTGCTGGGCTTTCTACCCCATCTTTTGTTGTCGGGTTTATAATAATAATAATAATAATAATAATAATAATAATAATAATAATAATAAGGCATATCTCAGCTCAAGTTTCTCCAGGAACACTTTGGCAATGAAAGGAAAAGACCTTTCCAAGGCAGATTCAGCCTCTGGACTCCCCTAAGGTGTCCTGGAAAGGGTTAAGAGATATTTTTCTTTTGGGAATAAGTAGGGAAAGTGTGTTTGAAGGGAGTTTCTCCTCATGGCTTTAAACCGTGAGCATCCAGCAGGGAAATTCTGGGATGCATCTCGGTGCTCTGAACCTTCCTGGAGGAAGATGCAGGACAGGATGAAACCCTTTGGTGGCATCAGGAGAACGATGGAGACCAAACATTTCATCAGGCCGGAGGTTGTTGAGGAAAGGAAACCAACAAAATTCCAGCTTTTCTTCTGCTGGATGGCAAAGTTTGGAAAGCTGCAAGGGAGTTATCTTTCCCTGCATCTCGCTGCTTTGGGGCTTGGGAATCTTCACCCCTGATGTGGGGCATCTCCAGCTGCCTTCCACCTCCCCACCTTGTGGAGAAATCCAATTTTTTAATCCCTCAGGGATCAGGAATGATGAGCAGGCAGAGGATTTGGGCCCCAGGCCCAGACCCACCTCCTTTCACCCTTCATCCGAGAGGATTCCCCACCTTGAAATCCCTTTCAATCCCTCTCGGATCAGCATCTGGATGAAACAAATTTGGTTTTAACTTCCCTGTTGGATGCAGCTGGAGCCGCTCGGCTCCGGCTGGGGGAAAACCAGGTTTTATTGAAAAATCTAATGGTGCCACCTGAAGTGTGATTTACTGCACTGTCCACTCCTCAGACTTGATAATATATTTCTATTAGATTTCCTTCCTTCCCCTCTTTTTTCCTGGAGAAGAGTGGCAAGTTTCTCCATCTGCCTGACACCTTCTTAGGCTTAGGCAAAATAAATGTTGATTTCCATCAGGAGGAAGAGCGCTGGAAGTCCTAATTCTCCGACGAGCCTGACAAGCTCAGCGAAAACCGCCTGGGTTTCTATGGAAAACTCGTGATCCGGCCTCAGTTCTTCTCCTTCGGAAGCTGTTCAATCTTTGGAATGAAAAAGGGGTTGCTTTCGCTAACTAGAAATTATATACCTGGTTCCTTGGAAGATGGATTGCGCCGCTCCCGGAATGCTGGGAAAGGCGGCGGGGGGAGAGAGTGAAGGAGCTGGAGATGCGACCCAAGATTGATCACGCCATTTGCAGGATCTCCCAAGCACAAAACTGAAAAAATATCTTTTCCTTTGCCAGGGTTGGGTGGAGTGACACCCCTGTTTGGTCCAGGTTTTCCCTCCTGGGGGTTTTTTGGGATGTGGTGTTCACCCCTTGGCTGCCCCATCCTTCTTCCATCTCCTTCCATGCAAGGGGAGAAACTGAACCAGTTTAGCCGTCTCACGACCTATTTTGGGTTTATTTTCTCATTCCTGCCATGATTTTTTTTGAGGAATCTGTTGGAAATCAAGCATGGATGCTCTGGAAGTATCTTGGCGCTCCGTACCAAAGTCAGGAAGTTAACTACGGTCGATTTAAAAATCACCTTTTTGCTTCTTCTCCCAAAAAAAAAAAAAAAAAAAAAAAAAAAAAAAAAAAAAATAAAAAAAAAAAAAAAAAATAAAAAAAAAAAAAAAAAAAAAAAAATCCATGTTTCTACTTCTGTAATCACGCCTGCTTTGAGCTGCTTCATGGATATCAGCTAAGGAAGTTTTCCCTGGCTCATCCAAAAGGGAATTGAGCCCTTCCCACCATTCCCTTTGAACTCACACCATGGGGCAGGAAAGTGGAGTTGCTGATTTTGACCCCTTGAGGTGACAGCCAGCAACTCCGGACCCTCATTCCAGCAACCAGGCTGGAATTCGCAGATCCCAGGCTGGAAAAACCACCTGGCTGGATGCCAAAGGGAGCAATTGGGAGGGTGGGGACCCAAGGGTGTTTCGCTCCGTGTCACCGTTCCCAAAAGCCGGATTCGGCTGTGTTGCCGGTGAGGAATATCCAGATCCGCTGTGTCTGCTGTGCATCCCGCTGATGTATGGGAGTTATATTAAGGGTGGAAAGGTGCTAAATGAGCCCTCTTTATTTTCCATAAATTAACTCCGGAGCGATGAATCACTGCCAGCGCGCCTTCGACTCCCAGCAAGTTTGTTTATCCAAGTTGGAAAGTGAAGGAAAACTCTTGGAGACTCCCTGTTGCTGGGTCCTCACCTGTCCTGCCTCCCCTGTCCCAAAAACTTTCTCGTTTGGGTTCTCAAGGCTGCTCGAAGGTGTCCTTGGTCCCACCTCCACGTTGGGTTCATCTTTTGGGAAGTGCCATGCAGAATTTTGTGGGAACACGGGCAACAGAACATCTGGAGGGGGTTTGGGCTGGATTCCCTCCATCTTCTCCATGACCTTCTCCACCTCCATTAGTCCCAGGTGAAGGGGAACTTTTACCACTAAACCTGTGGGTCCTTTTTTTTCCTGGGGAACCTCCATTTTTTGCCATCCTCATTCATCTTGGTGGCCAGGTGGCCACCACTTTCCTACCCACCCATCACTCTGGTATTTGGAACCCCTTTGGAGAGGGGAAAATGGAGAACTTGCAGAAAGGTACTCCCAACATTGTGGTTGAAATGGAGAAGGATTTAACTCTGTCCACTTTGGTCCATGGGACGATGCTGGACTTGTCCTGCAAGGAGGTCACCTCCCAGAGGCACTTCATGATGTTTTGGCTCTACATGAGGATCCAGAACCCTTTTTGGAGGAAGCACTGTGTTCCAGCAAGCAGAAGACATCACTGGAGCATCCTAAATGGATGCTGGGAATCCTTGGGGAGATGATTGCTGGTGCTCAGCTCTTTCCAGCTCTATCCCAGCACCAAAGCAGGTCCTGATGTTCACCAGTGGGAAGGTTTGGATGCTTTTAAATTCTCTTTTTCACCCATAACTTGGGAATTTTGCAGCAGATTTGCTGCTCCATGGTGGGAAGCGACCTCTGAGTGCCACTTGTAGGGAGCTGAGGATGCTCAGGGATTTGGGGAATGAGCCACCTCCATCCTTGACATGCCAAGAGGGATGTGAAGCGGAAGAGGAACTTAGGACACTCCTACACCTGCATTCCAAGGGATTCCCAAGAAGACCCGAGCCAACCTCGATGACTTTCTCCTCTTTTCTTCCTTTCCTTCCCAGGCAATACCAAAAGGAGGAGAATGTTCCCAAGGGCATCCCTGCAGGATTCCGAGAACTCCCTTGTGGGTGGCAGAGGTGAGTCCGGTGGGTGCTGCCAGGGCAGAGAACCACCCACATTCCCAATTTCCCAGTGCTTTAACCCCCTCCCATGATCAGGCAAGGAGAAGCCTGGGAATATCCAGCTGTGTTCCCCCGCTTCCCACCATCACCATTCCCTTCCCTCCCTCCAGGGAAACGGCTGCAGATCAAGCCCCGGCTGTGAGTCCATCCCAATCCTGTGGCAGCCGACCAGCTCAGGAACTGGAGAGCCAGGGAACGACCTGGCACCTACCTCAGGATGCCATGTCCAGACATGGCACCCCCCCTCCTCCTCTAGCTTTTTCGGGATGTCATTTGGACACGGAGTCGTGTGGCAGCGTGGGAATGCGCCGCTCATTCCTGCAGGGAAGCAGCTTTGTTTGGAATCTTCGAATTGACCAATAAATGACCTTTTCAGCTGGTTTGTTGAAAGCAAGTCCTGCCACCTCCTTGGATGCTTGTGGGGCTGGGAAGAGCTTCCCGTCGCCATCCATCCTCCTGTCCCAGCCATAAGGTGATAGGGGGGACCTGAGGTGGTTTAATGCCATCAGGTGACATTCCCACATCCAGGTCAGGATGTATTGAGGACAGGTCACCATGCTGGGATGTAATGGGTGTAAAGCCCTCACAGCCCTGATCCCACCATTCCAAGAGCTCATCCCCCTCCATCCCCTTGCTTTTGGGAGGAGATTTCCTGGAGCTGAGAGCATCCCTCATGGAAATGTGTTGGGAGTGGTGCTGAGATCACAGTCTGAATTTTGGGGTCTCCCATGGCCCGGTTGAACCCAACCTCCTCCTCTCCCTATCCCAGCAGGGATTTGGGCTGCATTCGGAAAGTCAAGCCAATTCTCCAGGGTTTGGGGGGTTTTTGGGACTCTCCAAATCCAAGCAGGAACAGAGTGAAGGAACACTGGAACAACGGGGTTTTGCATCCATAAGTACCATTTCCAAGGAATTTTGGGGTGGCAGGTGCTGTTTCCCCACACAGGTGCAATTTATGGGATTTGCTCATCCACAGCCCCTCAGGCAAAATCCTGTGGGGAAAAGGCATCAGAGGGATTTGGGAAGGACTGGGGCTCCCTGGGGATGCAGTATCCAGGTGTGATCAGAGACGGAGTAGGAAATGCCAGTGGGCGGTGGCTTCATCCCCCAAACAGGTCCCCATGGGGGGGTTCCCTTCACCAAGTGGCCTCCATGGAGGGGTTTTGTCACCATCCCAAATCCACAACATCCCCCAGGCGCTGGAGGACCAGCACATCCTCACCCTGGGATGTTACTTGTGCCCCAGGTTGTGTCCAACGAGTTGATTTTTAATAAAAACATTGTGGTTTTTGTTGATATGAAAACGTCTTTTGTTAACTCCTCTGTTTTGATATGTAAATAAAAGAGTTTCCTCCCCTGGGATGGAGAAGGCTCCCTGTGGCTTTCCTCTTTTTTCAGCAGTGCATGAACATCCCATCAAATATCCATTCAAATCCAGTGGAGAAGTCACTCTGATCCCTAAATCCTTGGTTTCTTTAATTATTAAAACTTTTCACCCAGAAACGATGATTCTTCACGTGGTGGTATCCCAAAAAAAAACCCAACTAAATTCCCTGAAAACCACCCTGGAGGAGACGGTGCTGTTGTGAATCCTCAGGGATGGCCAGTGGCGGCTGGGAGCTTTGGTTTCCCCTGGATCCCTAACGAGGATAATCCTTGCACTGCACTAATTAAACGAGGCAATGAGCAGCTCCACTCCACGGCCGCCCACCGGCACCGCTGCTCCCTTCCCAGGGAGGATTGGAATTTCCAGCCGGCTGTCACTAAAGCTTCTGCTTGGGGGTGATTAATTTCCAATCAGGGATAAACGCTGCCCCTGGAGAGGTGTCACTGAACTCCGGTGGGTTCTCCCTCTGTCTCCAACATCCTCAATTCCTCGGCAATGGGTTCCAATGGGATTTATCCATCCTCGCTGTGAAGCTGGAGGTGCGCTGTTGGGCTCGGGGACCCGGCAAGGACATTCCCTGGGGCTGCCACGACTGGGAGGTTGGCACAGGGTGGAGTTTCTGGAGGGCTCCATAAACATTTCCCGGAAAATCCTTCCTGCGGCGGGTGCTGCTGGCACCACTCTTGGTCCCCTGCCGGGGAAGCAGGTGCCGGGTGAACGTCACTCGCCGGGATCGGTTTTCTGCCTGTCATCAGGGTGGCTGTTCCCTGCCCTCCTCCTTCTCCACCTTCTCCTCCTCAGCCTCATCCTCATCCTCCTCCCAGCCTCTCCAGGTGATTTCCCCCCTCCGTCAAAATTCCTGACCCTGCAGCCACACTGGGTTGCGGGGCAGGTGCTGGTGAAGCATCACCAAGATGGTCCCACCCTCTCTCCATGGGGTGCATTGTGGTGGACACCACCCTCCCGTGGGGTGAGGTCACTGTCCCCAAGCCAACAACACCCCAAGTGGGAGCCGTGTGCCATCCAGGGAAACTGAGGCAGCCCCAGGTGGGCACCCGGCCCTGCTCCAAGGGGTGATGGGGCACACGAGCTCTAAAAGTGAAAGGTGACGCCATCCTGCCACCATCCCGAGGCCACCAACCTGGTTATGTCACTTGACCGCCTGTGAGTAAACTTAGCTGACGGGCCCGGCGCGGCGGGGAGGGCTGGGGACATGCCATGGGCATTTCCTAAAAATACCCCGGGGGTGTCGCTGGGGAGCCACGGCCCCATTGGAGCCCGGCCCGGTCCTAATCCCTTGGTGGCTCCTGTCCCAGCGCGGGTGGCAGCTGCTGGTGGGGGCCAGGTGCCCCCAGGGTGGAGCAGCTCTGTGGAGGAAAGCGGTGCCAGGGAAAAGGAGGTGGCACCCCATCTTTTCCCAGTGCAGGATCCCGGTATCCTGCTACACAGGTGGGATGATGATGGGTTTAGGGTGACACAGTGAAGCAAAAAGGGTTGAAACCACCCCACAAAAAAGGTTTTCTTCTTGTTCACTTCTTTGCCCCCTCCCTCAAGTCACGCCCAAGTTTGGGGACTCCGAAGTGGGATATCTGTGTCCAATATGGGATAACATCCAGGATCACCAGGGAATGGGGTCATGTTTAGGGCTTTGCCTGCATCCATGACCCTTCCCAAGGGGAATAAATGCCCCACCCCTGCCCTGACACAATCAGCAGCAGAAAGATGGACCCTCCCCAGAGGCCAGATCCAGCATAAACTGATGTTCAAAGTGTGAGACAAGAGTGGCATTTTAACTGCTGGAGTTGCAGCGGGATAAATGTTTTCATCCTCAAAAAACACCTTTTTTGCATTAATTTGACCCTATATCTAAAGGGTCAGTTAGCAGCCATGGAGAGCAGTGTCCCTTGTCCCCAAGTCCCCAAGCAGCCATTGGCTGGATGAGGGGAATGTCCCCCCCCCCCCCCCCCCCCCCCATGCCAAGGAGCAGCCTGTGGGATGCAGTAGGGTGGGATGCAGCCAGGTTGGGATGCAGTGGGACCCAGGATGCATCCTGCGGGTGACAGAGACAATCCTGGACCCCCAGGGGATGAGTGGGTGGGCGTTGCCAGCCTCTGTGGGATGAAGCTGCTCATCCCTTGGGATTAGGTGGGACCACTCCATAGTGACTGCCCCGTGCCTCAGTTTCCCAGACCTGTTCCTCCCAGGCTGCAGCAGCCATGAGGTTTCAGATAGAGCAGCATGGCCACATCCCAGGAGGGCCTCATCCAGGGGTGGCATGAGCACTTCCAAAACCCCCTGACCTGCTGCCTCTGGGTGCCAGTGGCACCTTTTCCAGGTGCCGGGCTGGCAATCCTGGTCCTCCATCTGGTGACACTCCCGTTCATGTGTCAGTGTGGGTGTCACCTGTGCTAGGTGCGGTGCCACCTCCGAAAACAGAGGCAGCGCTGGAGTACAGATTTGCACATGGCTGCACCCTGACCACCAATAGCTTATGGAAAATCCTGAAAAATACCCAAAAATTATATTTATTTGACTTTCTGCAAGGATAGAAGTGCTCCGGGAAGGATCCTGGGCTGTTCCTGAAGTGGGGAAGGGGCTGCATTCCGATGCTGTGGTCCTTCATCGAGGTGGCACCAAACCCGATTTCAGCTCAGTAACTCCTTTTCGGACATTTCCCCTTTTTGAGGAGTAGGAAATCAGGGTTTCTAGGATGTTTCTCCCCACTCCACGCTCAGTTCAGGGCGGAGGGTGGGAGATGAAGCCCCACGGTGGGATGCAGGGTCCGAGAGAGTCCAGGGGGGTACCCGGAGCATTCCACCCCCTCCGGAGACTGACAGCTGCCCCGGGGGCGTTGCCATGGGGATATGAAAATCCAAGCGGGCTCTCGGGCTGCTGATAAGCTGGAAGAGCTTAGCCTCGCCTCAGTAGGAGGGGCCGTGCCTCGTTTTCCCCGTATAAAAGGCGGCGAGTTCCATTGAGATCCCGGCGGCAGCGGCGCCGGTCGCGGGCAGGGGCGGGCAGGGGAGCGGCCCCCGCCCCCAGGGCGCCGTGTCCCGGCGGGAGGAGGAGGAGGAGGCAGGCGAAGGCTCGGAGCCCGGGGAGGTGGGGCCGGGGCAGGTGCCAGGGGAGGCAGGAAGGGGCGGGCAGGGCGCTGCCCGCTCCTCGCCATTGGGAACCGGCCGCAGGCAGCGGCGGAGCCCGCCCGGCCCGAGCGCAGAGCCGTGGCGGTCGGAGGAGGGTCCCGGAGCCCAGCAGCGGAGCCCGGCTGCGGAGAGGAGCCGAGCCCCGACGGAGAGAGGTGGCTGCCCCGCAGCCCGCAGTGGAGCCCCGGCTGGGGGTCCCGGAGCCCCGTCCCGGAGCCCGGCTGAACCGCACCGCAAAGTCCCGTCAGAGGCGAGCACCGGAGCCCCGCTGAACCCCACAGCAGAGCCCCGGCGGAGGGTCCCGGAGCCCGGCTGAGCCCCGCAGCAGAGCCCCGGCGGAGGGTCCCGGAGCCCGGCTGAGCCCCGCAGCAGAGCCCCGGCGGAGGGTCCCGGAGCCCCGCTGAGCCCCGCAGCAGAGCCCCGGCTGAGGGTCCCGGAGCCCGGCTGAGCCCCGAAGCAGAGCCCCATCTCGGACGCCGCTGAACCTCCCCGCAAAGTCCCATCGGAGCGTCCCGGAGCCCGGCTGAGCCCCGCAGCGGATCCCGGCCGGAGCGTCCCGGAGTCCCGCTGAACGCCACGGCAGAGCTCCGTCAGAAGGTCCCGCAGCCCGGCTGAATCCCACCGCAAAGTCCCGTCGGGAGTTCCCGAAGCCCGGCTGAGCCCCGCAGCGGAGCTCCACCGGAGGGTCCCGGAGCCCGGTCTGGGCAGCCGCTTGCGCCGGAGCCCGCTCGGAGGAGGCTCCCGGAGCCCGCGGGACCCTCGGTGAGCGGCAGTGCCCGGGGGCTTCCCCCCCCGGTCCCTCCATGGACTGAGATGGCCTCGGAGCTGGCCATGAGCGCGGAGCTGCCCACGAGCCCCCTCGCCATCGAGTACGTGAACGATTTCGACCTGATGAAGTTCGAGGTGAAGAAAGAGCCGGCGGAGGCGGAGCGGCTGTGCCACCGTCTGCCCGCCGGGTCCCTGTCGTCCACCCCGCTCAGCACGCCCTGCTCCTCCGTGCCTTCCTCGCCCAGCTTCTGCGCTCCCAGCCCCGGCGGGCAACCGGCCCCCGGCCCCCCGGCTACCACCGCCGCTTCCCTGGGCTCCAAACAGCAGCTGGAGGAGCTGTACTGGATGTCGGGTTACCAGCATCACCTCAACCCCGAAGCTCTCAACCTGACGCCGGAGGACGCGGTGGAGGCGTTGATCGGCGCCCCTCACCATCATCATCATCACCACCAAGGGTACGAGCCCTTCCGACCTCAACCCTTCGGGGGTGAGGAGCTGCCGCCGGCCGCCCATCACCATCCCGGCCATCACCATCATCATCACCACCACCTACGCCTGGAGGACCGGTTCTCCGACGATCAGCTGGTGAGTATGTCCGTGCGGGAGCTGAACCGGCAGCTGCGGGGCTTCAGCAAGGAGGAGGTGATCCGCCTCAAGCAGAAGAGGAGGACCTTGAAGAACCGGGGCTACGCTCAATCCTGCCGCTACAAGCGGGTCCAGCAACGGCACATCTTGGAGAACGAGAAATGCCAACTGCAGAGCCAGGTGGAGCAGCTCAAGCAGGAGGTGACCCGCTTGGCCAAGGAAAGGGATCTGTACAAAGAAAAATATGAGAAGTTGGCCGGCCGGGGCTTCCCGCGGGAGCCCTCCCCATCCGCCGCCCCGAAAGCCACCGCTGACTTCTTCATGTGAGCCGGGCTGGTGGGATGGGGTGGGATCCCCTTTTTGTTTTTTTTTTTTCCTCATGCGGGGAGAGCAAACCCACCGCTTATATTTAAAAAGAAAAAAAAAAATTAATATTATGAAGTCCCCACTGAAATTTTGGGGAGGGGAAGTTGAACTCTTTCCCTCCAACCACGCACCCACCCATCGGGACTCGGGGTGGGGGGTCCCGGGGTGGGGGAGTGGGGGGCAGCCCTGCATGCGGGACGTGTACGGCCACCCGCCCCCCTTCCCGGGAGCATCAGCGCCATCCAGGTGGCTTCTCCCCACCTTTTCCTGCGGGTTTTCCCCTCCATTGGGATTTTTATTCTTCGAGGGATCCCCACGAATCGGCCGGGGTGTCCCCGGCAGCGCTGTGCCCTGCCCGGCCCCTCCGCCCACCCCCCATTCCCGGCCGGCAAACCTGAGCCACATTTAACTTATTCACCTTTGTAAATATGTAGAAAATTAGTTCGTTTTTGCCTTTTTTTTTTCTTTTTTTTTTTTTTTCCTTGAGCCTATATTTTGCTTGGTGATTTACGAGAAAAAGAAAACGAACAAAAAAAAAAAAAAAAAAAAGAAAAACCAACAAAAAAACCCTAAAATCCTTTAGAAAAGAGAAAAAAAAATTACACGAGTCTTAAAAGTTTGTATGTAATAGCATGCAAATAATATCCGAGTTAATTTAACGATGTTGGGAAGAAGCCGAATGCACTATATACAGGAATCAATTGGGTGAAATAATACTGTTTTATAGAGATTTAAAATTATCTATGCTCTTAAAAATAGTGGGGAGGGGCGGGAGGGGAAGAGGTAACAATTTTAGGGTGACCTGAAAGGCAATATAGTAATATATGGACTGCAAACGGTTGGCTGCTATCTCACTATGCACCAGATTTATTTATTAACCCTCGGGAAACGGAAAATCTTATTTTAACCTCGATGTTTGGAGAAAAAAAAAAAACCCAGACGGCAAGAAAATGCACATTATTTGTTGTGGAAACAAGAGGGAAAAAAAAGGATTAAGAATTTGTGCAATCGTTGGAGCGAAAGCGGGGACCGATCCTGCGTGGAGGAGCGGGGTGGGTTTGTTTGTTTTTTCTTTTTTAAACGGGTTGCTTATTTAAAAAAGGAGAAAAAAAAATTAAAAAAACAAATTTTGGGGGGAAACAAAAGGGTCCTGCGGACAAAGCGAGCTTGGGAGACTGGTGCATTTTAGGGACTGATCGTGCGAAGCGTTTTTAACGACCTGTTGTTTCGATTTGTGACGGTTTTAATGATGTTGCATCAAGATAAAAACTTATATTCAACTAGAGCCTGGGTCGGGTTTTCTCTCAACTTTTGGGGTGTCCTGCAGCATCGGGGTTTTGTTTGGGAGTTGTTTATTCTTCCCTTTGATTCCCGGTGCTGATGCAAAACCTTCCCCAAGCTCCCGCTGAGATAAGTCCGGTGTTGAGCGTCGCCTCTGGCTTTTCACTTTTCCTGCCTTTTTTTTTTGTTTTGGTTTTTTTTTTTTTTCAGCTGGGTTCTGGGTGTTTTTGGTTTTCTTTCCCGGCTGGAGGGTCCTGGAGACCTTCATCCCTACAGCTGCTGGAAATTCACCGGATCCAGTTTGGTTCCAGCTTGTCCGACACCATCCCGATGAGCCACTGGCTTGATTTTCAACGGTAATAAATTATTTTTCTTTCTTCTTTTGGCTTCTCCCTTCTTGAATTTTTAGTTTAAAAAGGACTCCTTAACAAACCAAGCCCACACCTTCCCTAATCCAAGCTTTTGGGCTGGTGTTTTACTGAGATTTTGGGGGTTTTGGGGACTGTTTTTAAGGATATTTCTCCCTTTGCCGCAAACCTCAAGCGCAGCTGCAGCTTTTCCCGGACTCAGCGGGACAAATTCCAGCACAACCCTTGGTATAACATATTTTGTGGACATTTTATGTGCTTTTTTTAATATTGAGGTGTATTTTCTGTCCTGTATTTTTGCTCAGGCTCGGCCGTGGCAGGTCCCCAAGCTGTGGCGTGTTCTCTCCTGCCGCTTCCATAAATCTCTGCTGTGCTCATGTAACCTCCTGGCTTTTCCTTGGATTTGTGGGGTGCCTGCAACTCCACAACCCTCTGGTCTTGCCTTTTCTGCACCCCCAAACCTCACTCCCCTTTTTCTTCATCTTTTTCCAGCTTTTTGGTGTCTTATTGTGTGACCAGAGGGTTTTTGAGCAGCCTGAGCTCAGCTCAATATCGGACTTGGATTTTGGGATGGGAGCTGGGATGCAAAGAGGGACATTTGTCCCAGGGCTGGACAAAAAGGGGGGTTTGGAAGGTGGGGGATTCACCCCTTATTCCTGTATTTATTTAGATCTGGGGAAACTTTGCAAACCTGGCTCTAAATAAAATTATCCCGTACAGCCGCTCGCGGGACATCGCGTCCTCGAATTTTTTGGAGGTGAATCACAGCTTCCTGGTGGGTTATTCCCTAATTTTCCTCCCAATATCCCTTTCTCTTGGCAGTTTTTTTTTTTGGTGGGGGAGAACACATCCAGCTGCCTGGTCATGACCAAATAAGAATGTGGGGAGGAAAAGGTGTTTGGGGCTGGTACCTTCCCCAAACCAGCCTGGGGATCTCAGTCCCCGCTGTCTAAATCCTCACTCCCGGATCTTTCCGTGATCCCCATTCCCTGTGGGCACATCCTGGGGGTCGTTGCCCCTTTTCCCAGCTGCGCTGGGGCTGGCTGGGAAAGCAGAGCTGACTTTGGGGTCTGTGTGGGGTTTTGTGGGAGCGCTGTGCCATGGGGTGTCACCCCAGGACGCAGCGCGGTGCCCGTGAGGTGACTGCGATCGTCTCCTGCTCCGGAATCCTTTCCCCACTTCCACGGCAGAGCGAAGGCAGCAATTTAGGATTCCAAATTTTCCCCTTTGCCCTCTCCTTTTAGTTTTATTTTGGGATAAAACAACCTGGGAAAGAGCCCAGATTAGTTTGGCAATCCAGGTATTATCCCTTCCTCTTTATCCCAAAGGGGTCTCCAATTCCATGTGCCACTGTGATTTATTTTTTTAGTTCTCCACTGATTTTTTTTTTTCCCCAAACCATCCTTGAAATCCCCTACGAGCTGGAGCAGGACTCAGGGTGTTGCTGCCACCCATTAATGTTGGTCCTCCATGGGGGACCCCGTCCCACAGGTTTTTTTGGGAGATTTGAGGGTGGAATTGCACCCTTCTGCCCCATCATCCTGACTTTCTCTGTGCTCCTGAAGCTCCCTGCTTTCTGGGATTTGGCTTTGCTGAATAAATAATAAAAACTAAAGTGGTTTAAGCCTAAATTTGGCTGGTTTATGACTCGTCTCCTTTTTGGGGCTGAGCTTCCCCTGCACCCCGGGCACTTGGGGGTGTCTGGGTGGTCCCTGCTTGGGTCTGCAGCTTTTTTTGGGATGGCTGCAATATTTGCAGGATCATATGTGTGCATTCCAAGCGTGTTGGCACATGTTTTGGGATGGGGATGTAGCGGGACAGGGTCATGTGTCACCCGTGTGCCGCAGGACTGCGGACCTCCGCAGGTGCCACCATGTCTGCTGCAGGAGGACGTGTGGCGTTTGGGGTCACTCTGACCTGGTTTCAAAGCTTTTCCCGCATTTTTCCTGATCCATGAGTGGGACTGGAGCCTCCTTCTCCATCTTCCTGCTGCTTTTTGGGGTCTGCATGGGGTTGCAGCAGGACCTCAGGAGACCACGCTGTCCCTCCTGTGAGGATCTGCAGTCCCTCCCTCTATGCATCCTCAGCTCTATCCTCAGCCTTTTCCAGGGGTGGAAACAGCAGCCCAATCCAAAAGGATGCTCCAAGGGCTGCCTGAAACTTGGGATGGGGACAAGCCCTGGGGGTCCTCTTCATGTCCCCCTCCTGCTGAGTTCCTTAACCCCATTTCCAAGCCTTACTTGCCTGTTGAAGACACAGTGGGCATTGCTGAGCTGGGAAATGGCTGGAATTCCTCCAGCTTCCCAGCCCGTGGGTTTTCCACGGGGCAGAGGGGTGATTTTGGGGGGTGCTCACCCCCAAACACAGCAGTACCCTGGAGCACCTTATCCATGGATGCTCGGGATTGGGCACAGCCCCTGGCAAAGTCCCCTTGGAGCGGTGCAGGGTGCTCCGTGCCGCCTCCAAGCAGGAATTACCGGGATCGCTGGAATCGGGCGGAAAACCACAAGAAGATGATCAATGCAGCATCTCCAAAGTGCCCCTCGCTCCTTCCTCCTCAGTTATTGATGCTCCCACCCCACAGGTTTGTCCCAAAACTGCTCCGGTGTTCACACAAATCCTGACATCTCCGCAAATCCTGACATCTCCATAAGGTGAGAACTCCAGTCCTGGAGTGGAAGCAGGTTGGGCTGCTGGGCATGGAGGAATCTGGGGTAATGTTCATTTAAAAAGCAGAAATTAATTCAAATCTCAGCCAAATTAATCCTGGACAAAAAAAAAAAATCTTGGATTTGGCTCCGAGCTCAGGGCTGAGCCACTGTGAGCAGAGTCTGGGCTTGGTTTGGAGCTGGAATTTTTTGGCTCGAGCGGATCTTTATATTCTGGCTCGGCCAGAGTTGGATTTTGCACATTCCCTCCTTTCCGTGCTCTGTGTCTGCCTGCCTCCTCAATATTCCCGCATCCCTGGGGACACAAACACTGCCCTGCCCATATTATATAAAAATATATTTATATAAAATAAATTTATCTCCATTTATCACCTTGGTAGAACAGAGCTCTGCCATGGCATCATGGCTTTGGCACTGCACGGCTCATCCTGAAGGCTGGAATTTTTTCCAGCTCTCTGCCTTACCCTAGCCAGCGCATCCCAGTTCCACTGATGTCATCCCTAAACTCAGCAGGAAGTGAGGTCCTTCCCGAAATCCAGGACATGGAAACCCCCCCTGCATAACATGTACAGCGCCACAGCTGGGATTTTATCCCAAATTCCTTGGGTTTGGGTGGGTTTGCATCACCCAGGGGTGCTGCTGCTGCTGTGGGAATTGGGATGCAGGTAGTTGGAGCCAAAATATGGGTGTGGGATGCAGGAGGAGGGATATGGGATACAGGAGGTGGGATGCAGGATGCACAGATGCAGGACAGTAGATGTGGGATGGAGGTAGTAGGATGCAGGGTACGGATGTGGGATAGGGGATGCAGGGATGCAGGGCACTGGATGTGGGATGGAGGTAGTGGGATTCAGGATATGGGATGCAGGAGGTGGGATGGAGGAAGTAGGATGCAGGATGTGGGATGTCAGGTGTGAGGATACAGGACACTGGGTGTGGGATGTAGTTACTGGGATGCAGGGGGTGGGATGTGGGATTCAGGTATTGGGATGAAGGCTATGGGATGCAGGATGCAAGGATACAGGAGTTATCATTGGGTGTGAGATGCAGGTGGTGGGATATAGGGTACAGGATACAAGGACGGAGAATATTGGATGTGGGATGCAGGATGTGGGATAAAGGACACGACAAATAGGATGTGAGAACTGGGATACAGGATATGGGGCACAGGAGATGGGATATGGAATGTGGCATATGGGATGCTCCCTGCAGCAAGGGGATGGATGTCACTGCCCCTTGATCCAGGAGGAAAGGGAAGCTCTGGATTGTGAGGATCAAGAAGGAGCCTGGCGCTGCCCAGCCCACCCTTCCCTGACTGGATAAACTCCATCGAGGATGCAACACCAGCAAATCCCAGGAAATCCAGCTCATACCCATCACTGCCTGTGTGTGTGCAGGTGGTGGGATAAAGCAGGTGGGATAGGGGACGCAAGCTGTGGGATGCAGGATGCACATCCACGTGTGTGCAGGGAGAACAGCTCGCTGCCAAGTGGGAAACATTCCAGGACAGCGTCAGTCCTCAGATCCGGACGTGATCAGATCCTGCCAGCCAATGCCCTTTGCTATCTCAGTTGTCTGGGAAGTGCAGCTTTCCTTGGAATCACCATCCCCAGTGTCTGGGAATGCCCTTGTTCCCCTCTCCATCCCCATAACTCCGTAGCCCTCCTTGCCAAGCTCCCAATTAAATCATCAGCTCAGTGTTTAATTACCCACACCATGAAACCCAAAGGTTTCCTGGGTTTTCACTCCCCTCTAATCCTTCCTTTCCATGGATGAGCATGGAGGAAAAGCAGAGGGAGCATCTTCCCACCCCCACCAGGTTATTTATTCATGGAAAAGGCCGACGTTGGAGCGCGGCTCCGGAACAGCCTTGGCAGCTGGCGGCTCCCTGGGAGCTGTAATTTGCACAAGCAAAAATAAACTAATTGTTATTTTCCATTTACATAAAGGGAAGGGAAGAGAGGTTGGAAGAGAAGGGGAAGAAGGCCGGGAATGCAAAGGGAATGTGCTGCCAACCACTTCTGGGAGAGCGGTGCCAAAGTACCGGCTCATTCCCTGCTCCCGTGGGGCTCATCCTGCCTGTCTGGTTGCTGGAGGAGTTGAAATTTATGGAAATGATGGTACTGGACCATCATCTTCCTCACCACAGAGCCAGGGCCCACTTCCAGAGGTGTGAAGCCCATCCCAATGAAAGTGCAACGCAACAGGAGAGAGAGGACAACCACTTCCAGCAGCTGGATGGGAGGAAAAACCTGCTGGTGTCAGGACAGATTTGAGGGATGGATGGAGATTTATTTGGAGATTTCACTTTGGCCGTGGTGTGTGGATCCAAAGGAAGGGCCTGGGCATAGAATCATAGAATGTTTTGGGTTGGGAGCGAACTTAAAGATCATCCAGTTCCAACCTCCTGCCATGGTCAGGTACACCTTCCACTATCCCAGGTTGCTCCAAGCCCTGTCCAACCTGGCTTTGGACACTTCCAGGGATGGGCCAGCCACAGCTTTTCTGGGAAACCTGTGCCAGGGCCTCCTCACCCTCCCAGGGAAGAATTTCTTCCCCATATCCCATCTAACCCTGACCTCTGGCAGTGGGAAACCTCAGATCTTTGAGACTTTAACTCTTTTCTCAAGTGACCGTTGCTGAAGGGCACCTGGTGGGGATGTGTTTGCGGATCTGGGCTTTGGATGGAAGTGGGAGTGAGGATAAACAGCAGAGGGGGATGGGAGTGCTCCTCTCTCATCAACTCTGTGCAGCCCAAGGATTTCTTGGACCAGGGAGGAAGAAGAGGTTTCCCAGAGAGGCTGTGGATTCCCCATTCCTGAAAGTGTCCAAAGCCAAATTGGATGTGGTTGGAGAAACCTGATCTAGTGGAAGGCGTCCCTGCCCATGGCAAAATGGTTGGAACAAGATGATCTTTAAGGTCCATTCCAACCCAAGCCATTCCAACAATTTTATGAGGAACACATCCATGACCTCATGCATTGGATGAAGTGGAGACTGGAGATGCTGTTGCCAGCAGCATCAGGACGGGAGAGACCCCTTCCATGCTGCCACATCTTGGGAACCTTTGTCATAACACTTGGAACGAGACGTCGTGGGCGTTTAATTCCGATTTACGCCGACAGGTCCTGTCCGTTAATTAAATATCCATTGATTGTTCGGAGAACACTTCCTTGGGTTTATCGTGTTTCTCCGAGACAAATCAAATTGCCACGTCATTAACTTCCAGCTCTCCAATCCATACATAATTACTGCCTTATTAATACCTCCGAGTTACGAGGAAGTTTGAGGCAATTAATATTTGTGGGATAGTTTGTATCAAGTTAATTCCGTCAGGGTTATGTTAATAATGCGGACATCTAATAAGCTGGATAATTAACGTCTTTCTCGTTAGCATCTTCTCAGGTGCCAGTTAAATGTCAGGCCAGGCTTTGTGGCCGGGCTGTGTTTAATTAAACTCGTTATTACAGAGGGATTCATGGCTGTTACATGTGAACAGAGCCAGGTAGGAGCAGCACGTGATTCCTGCCCTGCCTGGGCTTTGGATGCAAAATGGGTTTGGGAATGGGTTGGAAATGGGATTTAGGGGCTGTTCCAAGGCTGGACACAGGAGAGCTTTTGCTTCGCAGGAGCATCAGGATATGGTCCAGGCCAGTGTTGTTCCATCTTGCTTGACTCAGAGCAGGGTTTGGATTTAAGGGATGTTCTTCCAAGAAAGTGGAACACACCATGGGCTTCCTGATGTGGACATGATTAGTGGAGTGGGGAAAGTGCTGGGAGCATCTGTGACCACATTCCCCAGCAAGCCCCAAATGGTCCAAAACCTATCCCTGTGAAAATTCAAGGAAATTTTAGGCTCAGCTTTAGCCCAGAATTGAAGCTTTGGGTTGGGTTTCTTCCTGAGCCGGCAGGAGTTTTTCCAGTGCATCCCAGCCCTGGGATCATCTCACTCCATGCTGCTTCCCTGGGGTTTTCCTGCTGCCTCATCCCTGGAGCCGGTGCCATGGAGTTCTTGGCCATAAGAACTTCTCCAGGAGATATCCATGACCTCACTGAGCCTGCATGTCCCTGCCCACAGCCTTCCCTCCCCTGCTGCTCATGAATAAAAGATGGACCGAGTCTACCTGGCCTGTTTGTCCTCGTGAAAAATTCATCGGCTGCTGATTAAGTTTTAAGGAAGGGCCGTGTTGCTCAGGTGGGTCGATGTTCTCCAGCTGCCCAGAGGGGCGGGAAGCCATGGAGTTGGGATTTGCCCCCTTTGCTTGCTCTGGAAAAGGGATGGAGAGAGTTTTGCTCCTTCCCTGCTCCTGGCTGGGATCCCTTCAAGAAATCCTGGAATAGTGGGAAGAGAAGGACCCAGACTGGGCTCGGCTCATAGTTGGGAAGGTGATGATTCAGAGCAGCTCCAGGGCACACCAGAAATTGTGGAATTTGGGAAAGGAGACGCAAGCCATGACCACAGAGAGGAAAAAGGCCCCAGGTGACCTGAACAAGATCTTCCATCCCTGGAGAGTGTGGTGACCGCTGAGGTTCTGCCTCAACAGAGGGACAGCATTGCCACTGGGAAAAAGAGGGAATTAACCAAAATTAAAATACTTCTCCTTTCTGATTATCCATAATCCCTAAAATAAATGCTCTGCTGCTTATTTCTCCCCTTCTCTCCTCTTGTCTCACCCCAAAGGCACAGAGGAGATGCTCAGGAGCTCGTTTTTAATTGCATTTAGGAGCTCATTTAATGTTATCCCTAAAAATGTTCTTGCTGGAGATGGCTCCTCATGCTCCCTCATCTGGGACAGGCTGGGGAAGGAGAGGAGCGAAGGATCCTCCACCACTCCATGTGTGGGGGCTGTGCTCATGATGCCGCCACAAAGTTGCTTCCCTGGTCAGAGGTTCCTGCTCCATAAATATTTCAGGGAGCAGCGTGGGGGTCCCAGGGGTCTCTTGGGATGGGTCGTTAGTGCAGGATGAGGAAGCATCAGACAGACAACAGAGGAGGAGGGGAAAAAAACTGCAATGAAAACCAAGCAAAAGCTGCCAAAGCCACAAGGTCAGGGATGAAATATTCATGGAGCCATCCGTGCTGGAAGACAGGTGTGGAGGTCCTGGGGAGGCTACGGAAACCCCACTCTGGCTTCCTTCTCTCTCGTCATCAATGCTCAGCCGGCAGAGTTTGGGGCAGTGGTTAAAGATGTATGAGCCCAGTCGTGCAACAGCTGGACACATCTGGCACCGCATCCCTTGGTGCTCCTCTCCTGTGCTCTGTAGAAGGTGGGTGGTGGGATTGGGAGGGGACACTTGGTGGCCACTGTGTGGGCTGGGCCCTTCGGGAATCACAAGGAGAAATGGGTTTTGGGATGGAAGTGGTTGGATGGGAGGGATGGGATGGAGGTGGTTGGATGGGAGGGATGGAGGTGGTTGGATGGGAGGGATGGGCTTTGGGATGGAGGTGGTTGGATGGGAGGGATGGGCTTTGGGATGGAGGTGGTTGGATGGGAGGGATGGGATGTGGGATAGGAAGATTTACCAGAAGGGATGGGAAATAGGAGGGATGAATGTGGTTGAGTTGGAGGGATGAGCAAAGGGCTGGGGTTGGTTGTTTTTGGATGGATGGATGGATGGATGGATGGATGGATGGATGGATGGATGGATGGAAGTGGTTGTGGTGTAGGAATAGGCAGTGGAATTTAGGAATTTGGGTTGGAGGGATGGTGGGAGGCAGGTAGACTGCAGGAGGAATGGGTAATGGGATGGAGGTGGCTGGATGGGAAGGATGGAGCCTCAGATGGAGATTTTTCCCTGCATTTTCCTTTTTGGGAAAGTTGTGTGTCCTGTTTGGCCCCTCCATGTCCTGTCAGAGCACCCCACAGGCTCTGCACCAGGCAGCCTTCCCAAATCTCATCTCCAGCTGGGAATTCATGGCCCATGGACCATCATCTTCCTTCCTTGTCATCACATCTCCTGGCAGCCCCTGACCACCCTAGAGATGAAATTCCTGAGCTGGTGTTGAACCACCACTTCCTAGAAATAACACCCCATCTTCTTACACAAATTATTTCCTTTTGCCTCTGTGGAAGCTCATTAGAATTCCTAAATGCGATCGCACGGATCGATGATGTGCCGGGCCAGTGCATGGCAGTCGATTCCTGTTTTCCAGGAGACTTTTCCTCCCTGTCTAATCAGGGAAGGCAATGTCTTTCTCCTTGATTTTTGCTCTGGTATTGGTCCCCCGCTGATTAATTTCCAATGGGTCACCTCAGTAGGGAAGGAGGCTCTCCGGTTTAATTAGGAATGGGTAATATGAGTGTGGATTATCCCGCAGCTGTCCAGTGTTATTGTGGATGAGTGCCAGGAGTTTCAGCCTTTCCTAAAATAATATTCAAAAAGAAAATACTTGGAATAAAAGCCTTTGTGCTTATCAGGACAGTGTCCAGCTAAGGAGCTGATTAAGCATCTTCATTGCCACCTGTCTGAACCCACAGGCAGCTTATCCCAGGTCTTTCCACAGGGAACTGGGGTCGGGATGCTGTTCCTGAAACAATGAGTGACACAGAATAGTGGAGGACGGAACAACTCTTTGCCTTATGGGAATTTATGGGATGGGAGGGCAGCATCCTTGCCTTTTCCCCTGCACTTTGTTGTCCCCCAGGAGCATTGTGACACTCGGATCCGTGCACACACACTCGCCCCCATCGGTTTTCCCAGCTCCAGGTCTCCTTGCTGGGAGCTGCCGAGTCAGCAGGCCGCACATCTGCAGCGCGGGATCCACTGGAGGACGATATTAATCAGGATTTTTTTTTTTTTTTCTCTTGGACTTTGGCAGCTTCCCGGCGCTCGCAGCTGTGCCTGCGCCCTGGGAAATCAGCTCCGGTGACTCCCGCGCTGCCGGCTGGGAATGCGCCTCGTCCCCAGGAGCTTTGGGGGCTGTGGGGACAGATGTGTCCCCTCCCATGGATGAGCTGGGAAGAGGGGAGGTGCTGTTAATTCCCTAATCCTAGCAGTGCTGTCTTGGCACCCCTTTCCATGCAGCTACATCCCTATCCTTTCTCCTTGGTGATCTTGGAGCACCTTTGGATGTTGTTTCCATCGAGGAGAACATCCTGGACCAAGCAGCATCATCCCGGTGCCAAACCCTCCCCGCGCTGCCCGGAGCGGGGAATAAGGTGTTATGGAATATGGGAAACCCGTTAGGATGGGAACCTCCCTTCCAAGCACGGGATCCCATGTGTCACTCCTGACATCACACATTCCTCATCCAGAAGCTGGATGAGGCCTGTCAGGTGGATAATTAGGATAATGAATTGCCCCAAGGCACTGTTTAGCCTCAGTGGGAAGGCTGGAGGAGAATCTTCTCCCACTAAGAACCTCTAATCCCATTCTTGGAGAATAAATTGTCCCAGTGCCTCAGTTTCCCTGGGTGCAAATAGGGATGTGTGGGGTGGATCAGTGACATGGCCCACCCTGAGGGTCACACTACGTTTTCCAGGGGACTTTTGAGGCAGGGACTGTCATGTGCCTGTTCTTTCATCCCTATTTTCCATCACCTGGATCTCCAACCCCCTTTCCCTGACATCCTAACAGCAGTTAGGGTGGTTAGGGACAGATGGGAAAACGGGATGCAGGAGCTGGGGAGGGATATTGCTCAACCCTTGTCGGCCCCACTCGTTTTGTTTTTGTGCTGCGCTCCCTTCCCTATGGACATGGGTTCTCCACAGGGGTTGGAAACAGGAAAGGTGCAGGGAAGGGGGGGAATTCTCTCTCTCTTGCAATCCCTTTGTGTTCCCGGTGTAATCAGCTCTGATTTATTCTCTTTGATTATTTTTTTTTTGGTCCTTTTTTGTTGTTATTTTTCATTTTTCCTCAGTGTCAGCATTTTTTCCCCCAATCTCTCCCTGGCTCCCCCTTCCCCTATGATTCACCAGAAACCTGAGATTGGGAATTATTCAGGGTGCAAAGGGCTGTTAGTGGGTCACTTGTCTCCTTCGGTGGCATCTTCCAACTTTCAAGCCCTTAACTCTTTCCAAGCCAAAAGAGGAATCCTCCACACATCCCCCTTTCCCCCACACAGATCCCTGTGGAAAAATCCCTGGAGAGCCTGAGATCCTACAGGCAGAAGGGCCAGATGGGATGGGTTTGGGTGAATTTGGGCTGAAAAAAAAAAAAAAAAAAAAACGACTTTGTGGCCGTGGGAATGCTGGGTGCTCTGCTGGGAGATGACATGGGGAATTATCGCACCTTTGGGAATTTGGAATACCAGTTGTGGCTGGAATGGGGTTGGAATGGGGATGGGACATTGGAAGATGCTTGGATAGGTTTGCAGGCAGTACAGCCCTATGGGCAAAGCCAGAGCAACAGGAGATTTTGGGGCTTTGGGAAGAGATTTAAGCACTTAAAAAGGGGGATAATGGGGAAATTGGTGCTGCCAGCAGCAAATCCTTCTGGGATGTTGGGGACAGACTCGAGGGCACCAACAGAGTGGAGAATATTGGAGCAGGATTTCGGGCAGAAGTCTTTCCAGGGTTGGAGATGTGAGGATCTGGGCTTCAGGGAGGTGTCAAGGGGTTGGAGCATGTCCAGAGAAGGAGGTGGGGAGGGTCTGGAGCACCAGGAGTGGCTGAGGGAGCTGGAGCTGGAGAAAAGGAGGCTCAAGAGGGACCTTCTCCCTCTCTGCAATTCCTGGAAAGGAGGGCGGAGCCAGGTGTGGGTCGGGCCCTGCTCCCAGGGAACAAGGGACAGGACAACAAGAAATGGCCTCAAGTGGTGTCAGGGCAGGTCTAGGTTGGATATCAGGGAAAATTTCTTCATGGAAAGCATTGTCCAGCCTTGGCACAGCTGCCCAGGGCAGTGGTGTCACCATCCCTGGAGGGATTTAACCTCCACGTGGATGTGGCACTTGGGGCATGGTCAGTGGTGGCCTTGGCAGTGCTGGGGGAGAGCTGGCCTTGATCTTGGAGGGCTTTTCCAACCTAAATCCTTCCACAATTCCATGATGGATGGACGACAGTGAGCTGTTGGCCACCACATGTCCCCACCAAGCTCCTCTTGTCCCTCGGTCCTTGCAGCTCCTCCAGCCCACAGAGTCCTACAGTTTTGTCACCACTTCCCAAAATGAGAAGGAAAAAATCCACGAGGATATGGAGAAGCAGGGAAAAAATCCATCACTTTCAAAGGCAGCCTGGATGTTTTTCCAGGATCTGGGAGGTGTGCGTTTCTCTCCCGACTTGTTTGGCACCCAAGGCTATCGGGAGCACTCAATCTCAACCCTTTTGATCTGCTCCCAAAAAAAATTCATAAGAGGATGCAGGAAGGGATCAGCTCTTAAGCTCTGCATCAAGAAAGTTGCAGTTTAAACAAATTTTATATTATTTTATAATTTTTTTTTCATCACCAGAGTTTCTAGGAAATTTAAAATAAAAATTCCATGGAAGTGAAGAACAAGGCAGATCTCCTGATAAGCAAATAAAATGACATGACATAAACCTCCAAGGCCTCTTTAGCCACCACAGCTGAAATATCAAATTTTTAGGGTTCCCTAGACTGGATTGTGAGGAAAACAGAGATGGAGGGACTGGAATATTTGCTGGTGCTTTTAAAATCAACCACTTTTTATACTGAAGGCTTCTCTGCACCTCTTGGTGACACAGGTGGTGTGTGGCTAAAAAGTCACCAGGGTTGTCACTCTAATGGAGATAAATTCACTTGGAAAAAAATAATGAAAATAAAAATAGCCATGAAAATATTTAAGGAAAAAAAAAAAAGAAAAGAAAAGAAAAGAAAAGCAAACCTGGCCAGAATCCATAAAGCAAAGAGCTGAACAAATTGGGGCAATTGTCAAGGGAGGTCAAAGCTGTTGCCTGTCAAGGCTGGCAGTTTCCTCTAGAAAGGACTTGATGTGAATCCTCCTCCCAGAACGTGGGCAGTGTCCAGGGGCAGCTCTGCTTTCCTGATGCGCGTCTTCTCTGTGGGATGAGTTTTGCCTACGCAGCCACGGCCGATTTTACATCGCAGTCAGCATTCAGCAGCTCCTCTCCTGCTCTTTTTCCTGGTTTTTGTCTGGGTCCAGTTTAGGTGATCTTTGCTGGCGGGATGGGAACAAGGAATATGGGATAATGGGATCAGCATCTAGTTCTGCTCCAATGTGCCAGAGAGAGGCAGCACAGGGGTTAAAACCATCTCCACCCCAAAAAGGAGCCATGTAGCTCCTAAGGGCGCCTAAAGCTTCCACAAAAAGGAAGTTTTGAGGACACCACAAAGATGTTCCAAGGGCTGGAGCCCCTCTGCTCTGGAGGCAGGCTGGGAGAGCTGGGAGTGATCACCTGGAGAAGGGAAGGCTCCAGGGAGACCTCAGAGCCCCTTCCAGTGCCTAAAGGAGCACCAAGAGAGCTGGAGATGAGGCTTGGAGTGTAAGGAAAGGAAGGAATGGCTTCCCACTGCCAGAGGGCAGGACGGGATATTGGGAAGGAACAACCACTCCTGGCACCGTCAGAAGAGAGTGGAGGGAGGAGGAGGAGGAGGAAGGAAACAATTCCACAACTGCTGAAGATGTTTCCTCCATGTGAACATCATCATGGCTCCAGGTATTTGTCCGGCACGTCATTCTCCTTGGCACTGGAATGACCTCAGCTCCCTCTTGGCTGGCGTTCCGAACCCACTGCTGGCCCGCGAGAAAATAATAAAGAATTAATTAATGCTCTCATCAGTTAATGCTTCAGAGCCCCTTTAGCCACCGTTCCAGGGCATTCCAGGCTTTTGCCTTATGAAATAATCAGGATGGAGATGCAGCCAGAGCAGCGGCCTCAGCCCTGGGCACTGATCCCAAAATGGGTCCAGAAAAAATGTATTTCAAAGATTTCGTTCCTTCATTTTCCTCATCATGCTGCTCTTCTCCCTTCCCTACCAACATTTTCTCTTCCTCTTCCTCTTCCTCTCCCCCAAGGAATTCTGGTCTTTCCCTGCTGTTTAAACTCCCACAGCCCAAATCTTCTCCAGCGCAGACCTCAAGGGTGTGACTGCTCTGGTGATATCCTTCAGGAGACATTCCCAAGCTCTGATGGCCCCGCAAACCGCCTTCAGAAGGTCACAGCATTCCCACGGCATCTCTATCCACAGGACCTCACCACAGGGAAATCTCACCCCAAACAGATCCCACCCAATCACTGGGAGAAACATCAAACCTTTGGAGCTCTCTCTGGACCATCAGGACAACTGTGAATTCACGGCTGACCCAGCAGACCTGAGCCCTCGGAGTATCTCTGTGGCTCACTGCTTCCATGAGGTCACCGGAGATGGCCTGAAGGACTGGTTTAAGGGAATGTGAATTCCTGGTGGGTAAAAACTCCTACAAGATGTCGGAAATTGTTGGCTGTGGATCCAAGAGGTGCCAGTGTGAGTAACCACCAGGAGCATGGGATGGGTTTTTTTTTTACTCCTTGGTGGTCGCTGTCCAAGGTTTCCAGCTCTTCTCAGACAAGGCCGTGCTGCTCCAAAGGATTTTCTGACTGAAAAATCCCTCTTTTTTTCTTTCCTATTGGGAATTTTAAGGGTTCTGCTCCATGATGAGACTTCCCACAGGCTCTTTCAGAGGAGCTGGAGGGGATGTGGGTTGGGGAACATGGATTTCTTTCCACCAGAGACAGCAAGATAACTCTTGGATTAAAGAGTTGTCTGGACTTGATGTGCCCATGTCCTTATCCTGGACTGAGAGGGAATGAGGACTGGGAATGAGAAGGTCAGGAAATGAAAACTGTGGGGCAAAGCCTTAAGATCCACTGCAGCCAGAGCTGGTTTCTCATCCCAGCTGAGCAAAAGGGGCTCCAGGACCTCGCTTATTCCCACAAGGGACTCCAAGAATGAGGATGGAATCAGGCTGTATCCTCAGAAACGGCTGTGTCCGCAAAATCTTTGGGAATATTCAGTGCAGCAACTGCTGGTGGCAAGAGGCAGCGCAAAGAAACTCCATGGGGCGTCACAGAACAAGCTGAGCTTGGGGAGATTTCTGAATTCCTCTCCTTACTCAAAGGCTGGATTTTGCCTTCTCCATCACTCTGGAGAAAGGAGCCCCGAGTGCTGCTGGCTTCGGATGGGACTTGGAGCCAGAGCCTGGTCTCTGAACGTGAGCTCAGCTTTGAGGAGGAGAAACTGAGAGCTGGGAAATGCTAAAAGAGCCATTAAAGCATCTGCTCCATCCCCGGTAGGGCTGGCAGGATTGTCCCCCCGAGGTGGCTGGCATGGAAATGCTGCTGTTTTGGAGTTTTCATGGAGATCCTCTGGGAGCAGCTCCCTGCCAGTGGAGGAAACTCTGTGAAATCTCTACCTTTTGCTTCTCGTTAGTGCAGTCTAATCATCCCCCTTTTCCCAGGGGGATTTCTGCCCTCCAGGTACATGGAGACCTTTTTTCCATCTGCCTTCCCAGCTGTCTGCCTACCCAGGTCCCTGCTGGTCTGTGCTTACCTGGAAGGGATTTTTCCAAGCCTTTGGGTCCTGGCAGCCCCCAGGGCAGGACAAGAGTCAGGAACAGCAGTTGAATGATTGGACAGGATGCAAACAAAGGGAAATGGTGTCCAAGGAGGATTGTCCCAGCTGAGGAATTCCCCTGGAACACATCAGGCAGTTTCATGTCTCAACGCCTCTGAGGCTGAGTGCTCCCGAGGCCTGGCACGACTTTTCCCAAGCTGTGCAGGAGCTGGAAGCCAGGATTGTCTCATTCCCTGTGGGACAGCAGAGGTGTTCATGTATTTGCTTCCCAATAGGCAGCTCCTGCCACTAAAGGGATCAGGATGTAGAGCCTGGGTCAAAGTGGAGGGCTGGGAATGGAGACTGGATGGTTCCACCCCTGAGCAGGAGAAATTTGGGATTAGAAGGTTTGTGACTCCTCTGGACAAGCAGGAAAGACGGATTCTCTGTAAGAGAGGAGGGAAAGGAACTGTGAGGCCTCAAGTGAGGTATGATGGGTCTGCAGTGGGTTTGCCAGAGGATTTGGAAAGCTGTGCAGAGCCGAAGGAACAGGGAAAGGGATGTTGGTGCAACACCTCTGGATATGGGCTCACCATGACTGGAAATAATCCAGTAGCCAGCCCAGTCTGGGAGGGAATTTTTTTCTAATCAAACCCAGAGCTGGCAGAGCTGGCAGGGGTCTCTGATGGAAAAGCTGCTACCATCACACCTCCTTCCACCTGGGAAATGACCCACATTCCTAGGAGCATTGCTTTGCTTGGGCATAGAAAGAATCCCCTGGTCCAGCAGCTCCTGTGCTGAACAAAACCAGGAATGAAAGCTCCAATTTTGGAGTCTGGCAATAAAAACACAATCCAGAAATAACCAAGGTGGATTTAGACTGTGAACGTGTGCTGTGAATCCAATTTAAATTGTAAAATGTTTAGGAAGCTTCCTGCTGGTGACAAGGACCTGCCCTCCCCTGCCTGCAGTGCTGCACGGAGCACTCCAGGGGACGGCCAGGTGCTGTCACTCCACGTGTGACAAGGACAGCAATAACTGACCAAACACTCGTGAAAACATTGGAGTGGTAGCTCTGAGGGGTCCAGAGGCTGTTTATGTCCCGGAGAATGTGAATCCAACATGGGGCAACAGGAAGATGCAGATAACAACCGGCCGTGTCCCAAATCCCTGGAGCCACTTCCACCTGCTCCGTCACCTGCTGGCACCAAATTTATCCCATCCCATATCCCACAGTAGGGGAACTGGAACTGGATTATCTTTAAGGTCCCTTCCAACCCAATCCACTCTACAATTCTGGGATCACTTCACAAGGGGTGAGGTGAGGCCAGGACGCTGCAGTTGCAATCCCAGAGGACTCCCCACGGCTCCCAATCTCTTGATCTCGGGATCAAGAAGCTCTGGGGCCGCATCTGCCAGCCTTGTGCTGGTGGCATCACGCTGCTGCTGAAGCAGCAGGATGGGTCAGCCCGTGGGAGCGACAGCACTGATCTTCCACACCGAAAAAGCATCCTGGGATCAAACACAATGATGTTTCTCCCTGTCCCATGGGGTGAGGTCCCCACGGCTTCCACCATCCCACGCCAGCATTTCCAGCCTTGCAGCGCCCCGGGTTAACCCGGGAGCATCCTCCTTTCCTCCCTCCCTTCCCTTCTTTCCTTTCCCCGTCTCGGCGCTCGCCCCCGCCGGCAGCCACGAGCGTCTTTCAGGTACCTCGGAGCTTTAATTGAAAGCAGCCGCCGCTGCTCACAAAACACGCCGAGACCCGGGAGCCACTCTGAAGCCTGACTCAGGATGGGGACCCTGCCGGCGCGACGCGGGGCGACAGATAATTAAAGTGACAATCGCGCACGCGGGGGATGCAGCGATGCCTCCCCCGAGGACGGCGCGGCAGCATCGGGCGAGTCGTGCCGGGCCGGTGGCTCCTTTTTGGCCACCTCCAGCCCGGCTACGCGGCCACCTCCACCTCCCGGGTTTGAAGTCCCTCGGGTGCCGCCGGTGCGGGACAAACAGGCAGGGCTTGATCGCTGGAGGCTCGGGGCGTTTAAAAGCGGGAGCAGGAGCGAGAGTCGTGTGGGAGCGTGAAGACAGATGGGCTAAAATTTCTGAATGCTCATGAAAGATTCAGGGGCGTCACTTGTTAAATTTAATTGGGAGAAACCCGACTCGGTGCCTGACTGCACGGTTTGGTGGCTTTTGCTTAAGAAGTCAAGTGACAAGCTTGTCGTCTGTGTTTTTCCCTTCTCTCCTTCCCTCGCTTCCTCCCGCCTGCTTTTCCCAGCTCCTGCCATCGTGAATAATTTGGGGAGGATTATCTCCTGTCTCCTGTTGGGGCGAGCATCACTCCAGGGAGGAGAGAGGTGGGATTTTGGTGATGCTGTCAGCTTGGGATGCAGGAGATGGGAGTTCAGGTGCTACTGGGTTTTGATCCAGATCCAGGAAGGGAAGTAGAGGCTTCAGTAAATTTCATATGCCAGCAAAAATTTGGGATTCAATCCCTCTGCCATAGGGCCAGGACACTTTTCTTCCCCACATGAACACCTGGTGGGAAAGGGGGAAGTGACAAAACCCCTCTCCTAGGCAGGATCTCCTCTGGAGCTGACTTTTCCAGATGCTGGAGGAAAATTGTGTGCGAACAGGGGTTACAATGAAATTTAATGGCTTCTTCTCCTGGGGGATTTTGAAAGTGATGGGTGTTTTCAGTGACTGATTCTTTTTAAAAAAGGAGATTCCAGGGGGGAATCATCCCTCCAAAAGCTGATTTCTGTGCTCATCGTGGCTGCCTCTGCTTCCAAAGAGAAAAGCAGTCCCTGCTGGAGGGTCAATTCATCTCCTGTGAACTTTGATGTCTGCAGGAAAGCAGATGAATCACACTTGAAAATTCCTGCTTCTCCCAGATGACTCCAAGAGAAGCTGGGGTGACTCCCCAGGGTGTTCTCCTGCTCCACAGATATCCTTGGAGAGGTGATGTGGACCCTCCCCACTCAGGTGTGTGGCATCCCGGGCATAACCTGAACTCAGGGATTAGGGACAGTGGCAGAGCTCCCTAGGGCTGCTGGGTGGGAATGGAAGCTCCTGGATAAATTGTGGGAGCAGTCTGGACCTGCCAGGTGGCCTGGTTGTCCCTTCAAATGCACCAACGATGCGGGACATGACCCTTTTTAATGGGGTTTGTCTGGTGGGATCTTTGAGCCTAAAGGGGAATTATTCCTGGTATTTTATACTTGGCAAAGACTAAAATCCACTCATCTTTCCATGCGACTGTTCATCCTCCTGTCCATCCATCCATCCATCCATCCATCCATCCATCCATCCATCCAGCCACAGAATCATGGAATGGTTTGGGTTGGAAGAGACCTTCAACACCATCCAGTTCCAACCCCCTGACATGGTTCCAAACCCTGTCCAGTGTGGCCTTGGACACTTCCAGGGATGGGGACAGCCACAGCTTCTCTGGGACTTCTATTCCAGGGCCTCCCCACCCTCACAGGGAAGAATTCCTTCCCAATATCCCATCTCTCTCTGCCCTGTGGCACTGTGAAGTGAACCTCCTCCTTGTCCTGGCTTTCCAGACTTTTAAAATGGGATTATGGAATGAACATGGCCCCATTCCATCTGCAAAGAGAGGGAGATTTTCTCTTTAATGAGTCTCAGTCCACAATTCCAGGGCCAAAAAAGTGGCTTTGGATGAACATCTGGATGTGCTGGAGTGTCCCTGCACGGAGAGGCTTGGCCATGAGCCTGGAGTTTGGACACAGAATTGGATTTTTGCTCGGCTTTAGGTGCTAAATTCTCACATGCTTTACTTTGAGAGAGAGTTGGTACCAAAGTCTTCACCCCAGGTTTGTAGGACACCTCAAGTCACCCAAAATTTTGCATGAATGATGCTGATTTGGGTTTAGTGGAACCCCACAGAGTGATGAACACCTCACTAAGCTGCTCTGAGTCTAAGCTGGGTCAGGAGAGGTTTAGGCTTGGTATTAGGAAAAATTCTTTGCCCAGATGGTGGTTGGACACTGGAATAGGTTCCTCAAGGAAGTGATCACAATCCTAAGCCTGATGGAGTTCGAGGAGTGTTTGGACAATGACCTCAGGCACAGCGTGGGAGTTTTTGGGATGTCCTGGAGGCCAGGAATTGGTCTGGGTGATCACTGTGAGTCACTTCCAGCTCAGGATGTTCCATGATTCCATGAACTCATTTGTTTTTGTCATTTTCCTTCACCATGAGCTTTCCCTTGAACCCATTTCTGGCTCCTCGGGACCATCCCATGAACAGCAACATCCTCAAAAGCTGAAGGGACAGAAATGAAAGCGCTGTCTCCTTCTTGCCACCGTTAATTACCCCCTTCATTAACGACTTGCATTTTCAGCATCCACTGGTCAAGATTTGCATTTGGGTTTTGGAGACTCGGTTCTACTCTGAGAGAAGTTTTATCAAACCCAGATGTCAGCACAGAGCCAGATTCCCACAGCTCCAGGATGACTCAGG